>NC_083344.1:105632296-105932296 GCF_019175385.1 Lycium barbarum | reverse complement strand
CTAAATTAGAAAGTGTGAGCACTGCTTGGCTGGAAAAAAAAATAGAGTTTCTTTCAAGTCTCATCTTCCTTCAAGAAAGACAGAGTTGCTTAAGTTGGTGCATTCAGATTTATGTGGTCCAATGAAGACAAGGACCTTGGGTGGTGCACTTTATTTTGCAACCTTTATTGATGATTGCTCAAGGAAACTTTGGGTCTACGTCTTAAAGACTAAAGACCAAGTGTTGGGTGTCTTTAAGCAGTTTCAGGCCTCAGTTGAAAGAGAAACTGGAAAGAAGTTGAAGTGTATTCGTACTGATAACGGTGGTGAATATTGTGGACCGTTTGACGAATACTGCAAGCAACAGGGTATCAGACACCAGAAGACTCCTCCTAAGACTCCTCAGCTTAATGGTTTAGCAGAGAGGATGAACAGGACCTTGATGGAAAGAGTTAGATGTTTGCTTTCTGAAGCAAAGTTGCCGAATTCCTTTTGGGGTGAGGCATTGTTGACCGCCGCACATGTTATTAATCTATCCCCTGCGGTTGCTTTGCAAAGTGATGTTTGTTATACCCCATTTTAATCGGGTTAAATTAGAGGTACAACATATTGGTGATTCCTATTTTTTTTTTATTATTTTAAGGAGTCGCCACCTAATTATTTATGGTGAATTAGGACACCTAAGGTTAATTAAAGTGATTATCCTAAGTTGATTTTATTTTAAAGTCTACGAAACCAAAAGATTCTAGGTAAGGGTTCAATTAGTCTAAAGGGAAGGTATTAGGCATCCTTTAAGACCCATTAACAATGGTTAACCGACCGGACTTATGTTATTTAATTAAGGCTAAAATGTAGATGTAAATATTTAAGAAAATACCTTGTAAGTATTGCTAAAGTTATTTAAAGTAAAACTTGTAGAAAATAATAATTGCATAAAGAGTTTAGTTAAAATAAACTAAAAGAAGCAGGACATGTAACGTTTATATATATTTGGAGAAAAGCTAATGTTAGTGTAAAATTTGTGATGTTTAAATCTCTAAGATAGTAGGCATAAATTATGATTCCTTTTAGCCAAAATATGTAGTCATGCTATTTCGAAAATCAATTATTCTAAAAAACATAAATATTATAGATACTGTGAATAGTTTTAACATAAAAGGAAAATGAAACTCATGGAGCTAATTGTTAGTTTCTCTTTGAATTGACTACCCCATTACTAAAACTAAAACTCACTAATTTATTAAAGTTCATCTAAATTAACAAACAAAATGTTAGTCATACGATACATGTTAAATACACACAAAAATAAAAGTAAAGGGGTAGATATAATGTAAATGAGCTTGGTCCATTTTGGACTGCTGTGATCTGTTTGCAGCTGGGCTTCGGCCCAGTAACAATTCATATGCGTTGCTGCTGTTGTCACGCCTGTTGGGCTTCGGCCCAGATTTTATTTCCCTGTTTGGCTGCGGATTGGCTGCTACTGTATGGGGGTGACTCGAGAGGAGTTGTGTTGGGCTTTTGGCCCGACGCCAAAATGCGGGAGAAGATGACGAATCGTTTGGACTCGTATGCGATAGTCATGTATAAAAAAAAAAGTAGAGAAAATAAGGATTAGTAAAGAAAAGATTAGTGTTAAACTAATACGCAAAATACTCAAAGCAGCAAAGGAGATTAATGCACTCAACATATTTTCTAAAAAATAAGCATCAGGTCATGAATAACCAGTCACTCAAGAATTCTTAAGATATGACTATTGATTTTAAATTGTCAATAGTCAATAGAAGCTCATATTTTGAGCCAAATTTAAATGAAGTCTATCTCTTAGCACTTAACTGAAGACAGTGCTTGGAAAATATCAACTAGTACACACATAATATAAGGATTCCCCCAGGAATCTCAGGGCTACTAGATAAGAGGAAAACCATAATCAGGGGCATTTAACCAATGGAAACTGAAAATCCGAACCAGCACTGTAAGAAAACAGATATTAATACTCCAGTGGCATAATAAATTCAACCACAGCCTATTCTTATCTTTTTAACAATTTAAACATTCAAGCAAGTCAATTGGAGAGAGAATCATTTTGAATTTAAACATGGTCAACAAACTAATATTCAGTTGTTTTGCATAGCTAATGAAGCAAAGAGGATTTTCAACTTAAACAGAGCCTCTGTTTTTTTTTTAACAGAGACGCCTACTGAACTAGATTCATGTTCATGTAAAAATGAAGAATGCCAGTATATTATCTAAAGAGCGAGTAAACAGTTTATGCACTTGACATGAATAAAAAGGGGATTAGGCTGATTTCAAGTGAAGAAACAAAAAGTCGTCATTTAAGCAAACGACTCCCGTCTTGATATTAACTTCATATATGTTGATTACTATAACTACATGCTTCACACATATGAAGAAAAGGAGAACTAATAACTCAATAAGTCGAATCTACTATAAACACACAGAAGTAGTAATTAAGTTCAAGTCGAGTGAACAAACAACATCGACATGTGGCCTAATCATTTCATTATATCCAAATCCAAATAAATTAAATGCGTAACAGATTACAATGTTAAGAATGAATAGAGCAAAGAAGGACAATGCTGACAATAAACATCTAAGCTTGCACCCTTGTATTTCATCACAACTTAAGCAGATAACGAAACAAGCACAATATCATCCGAATTTAATCCCTTACGCAACTAAAACAGAATCATAAATTTCCATACAAGCCCCATTTTCTAAAATATAAAGGAGGAGCAAACTAATCCCTTAACTCGAATAACAACCGAACTAAACACGTACACTAACAACAGAACTGGATAATGATGATAACAGAACATGACCAAACAGAATTCAACAACCAACATCGACATGCTGTATAATCATTTTACCGTATTTAAATCTAACCAGATTACATTCGTCACAGGGCATCTCATTTGAATAAATAGAGTAAAAGAGAGACAGCGCCGACCTGTTTTAATCACATACACAATATACCTAAGATATACACACCGCGGTGTGTATATCAGACGTATATCGAATGTATACTTTCTTCTTACCTTGATAACCCACTGTATATCCTATATACATTCGGTTTTAAATAGGTTCTAAATCCTGGAAATTCAGTCAAGCATCCAAACTACAGTATACGTCTTTCAAATTCATTTTAGCGATTAACATTCTATCCTAGCAGCTCCCAAACATCAAAGAAATAATATAACGACAAAGAAACTACATAACTAAAAATAGCAGAATCAGCTAAAGATTTAACTAAAGCAGAAACTAAAGACTAGAAATAATAAATGTATCGAGGTTTACCTTTTTTGTGCGCAATGAACTGAGGCGTCGGGGTCTCGAATCTATGCTCGAACAACGAACGAACCCGAACCCGAACCCGATTAAAGTAATTAAATTTTCAAAATGAAGAAATGGAAATAGAGTAATTGTCGCCCACGGCTAAAATTCACTGGGAAGGAAAATTCAGTGTGGAAGATAGCTTTTGTCCCTAAAACACTGAAATAATTCTGCTTCTTTCCCAAACGATGCAGAGTCCTTTTTTCTCCCCCTCCAAATACCGAAAATCGGTCTAAATTTATAGAGTGAGGAGAGAGAGGAGCGTATGAGAGAGACGAAGGAGCGGGGAACAGGGGAAGTGGAGAGGAACGTGAGGAAACAGAGGCGTGTAGGGGACAAAGGTGAGTGGGAGAGAGCGTAGGAGAGAGGAAAGGAGGGAGAGCGTGAGGGGTGAGGGAAAAGAAGAGAAAGAGAGGGCTGAAGAGAAAGGAGAAATGGGTTAGGTTTTAGAAGAAGAAAAGAGTGGACCGGGTAGGGTAATTTAGGTTGGGCTGGACCGGGTAATTAAATAGGGCTGATCTCTTAAGTGGGTAGTGTAGAATAATGGGCTGGTCGGATTTGGGCCATTTGTTTGGCATATTGTGATATAACTTGTATAATGTGTATCATGTGGTTGGTGTAAAAAATAAATATTTAATTTAACGAGTCCGAATCCGAAAATGAAACGATGACGACCATTTAAAATTTGTGATAAAGTAATGCTAGTAATGTTGATAGTAAAAATAGTGAAAATTAATAATAGTGAAAATAAAGTGTTTAGCTTGTCAATAAAATTAGAAGCCCGAGTAAATAAATTGAAATAAAGGAGGGATAAAATTGGGTATCAACAATGTTCCAAACAGAGTTTGGTATGGCAAGGATGTTTCCTATGACCACTTGAAAGTGTTTGGTTGCAAAGCTTTTGTACATGTGCCTAAAGATGAGAGGTCAAAATTAACTGCCAAGACAAGGCAGTGCATCTTCATTGGTTATGGCCTTGATGAGTTTGGTTACAGGTTATATGATCCAATTGAGAAGAAGGTCGTGAGAAGCCGTGATGTTATCTTCGTGGAGGATCAAACCATTGAAGATATCAACAAAGCAGAGAAGACAAAATCTTCAAGTTCTGAAGGTTTAGTTAATCTTGATCAAGTTCCTCATACAAATGTTGATGACGTTGGTGGGCTAGATGACGATGGTGATGCCCAGAATCATGTTCCAGATCAGCATATTGATGATGATAACGATGCTGCTATTGATGAGGTAGATGCTTCTACTCATGAAGTCGTGGATGAGTCAGATATTCCACTTAGAAGGTCTACTAGACAGCATGTTCCTTCTTCCCGTTATTCACCTAATGAGTATGTATTACTCACTGATGGGGGAGAACCTGAATGTTATGAGGAGGCTGTGGAAGATGAGCACAAGGATCAATGGATTGAAGCCATGCAAGATGAGATGAAATCTCTGCATGAGAACCATACTTTTGAGTTGGTGAAATTGCCTAAGGGCATGAGAGCTTTGAAGAACAAGTGGGTGTTCAAAGTTAAAACCGAAGAACACAATTTGAAGCCCAGATACAAAGCTAGATTGGTTGCTAAGGGATTTGGTCAAAGGAAAGGTATTGACTTTGACGAAATATTTTCTCCTGTCGTGAAAATGTCCTCCATTCGGACAATTCTTGGTTTGACTGCTAGTCTTGATTTGGAGATTGAGCAGATGGATGTGAAGACTGATTTTCTTCATGATGACTTAGAAGAGGAGATTTATATGGAACAACCTGAGGGCTTCAAGGCAAAAGGTAAAGAAAATCTTGTATGCAAACTTAAGAAGAGTCTATATGGATTGAAGCAAGCTCCCAGATAGTGGTACAAGAAGTTTGAGTCTGTTATTGTTATATCCCGTATTTTTGAACGTCGAATTATTTGTAAGCTGAGGTGGGGCCCACACGTCAAGATATTTTTTGGAACATGTGACAAGTTATATGAATCGCATATGTAAAGTTAAACACAACTCACGAAGGACCCTTGGGCCAAATCTAAGTGGAAGCCCTCCAAACGAATATTTTTAAGAAAACGTTTTCGGGTGACCTGACTTTGAGGGGAAACAACGGCATTATAAGTTTGTAATTTGGAAAGATACCAAGAAATAGAAGTTGTAGATAATTGAATTAGCTTTCCAAACACAGGTCGTGGGTTCCCAGGTGACGTCGGTACAAGGAGATATGGACGTTTTAAGGTCGAAAGGTCAGTGGGCTAGGCCCAACTCGGGGCCAACCGGGTTAGGCCCATGACAAAAGAAAAAGAGAAAAATGAGGCCCAAAAGAGAGGGGTGGCCGGCCATGCATGGCCCAAGCCCACATGATTTAATTATTTTTCCATGTGACAAATAAATAAAGGGGTTCATTATATATTTTAACACATAGAACATTCAAGAAAAATTGAGAAGGTGAAAAACAAAAGGAGAAGAGCAAGAGTTGAAGGCCATACGGCCATGGAGAAAAAAAATTGACCCTTTGAAATCTTGTCCCAAAAATTATTTTCTTGTGGTATTCCTACTAATTCAAGGGTCCTCTACAACGTGGTGTAGTTATTTCGGTCGATTTAACACTTTGGACAAGTGAAGAAGATAAGAAGAAAAAGGTAAGATTTCACTCCTTTTGTCTTGGAAGAAATATATATAGGTGTTGTGGAATGTGGAAAGGAATGTAGAGTATGAAAATTTTGTATTATGGATATATATATATATATATATATATATATATATATATATATATATGGAAAGGGATGATTAAAATTTTATTTGTTATATTAATTGTGTTGTTGAAGCCTTGTAATGGAAATGGAAGGAAATGGTTCAAGTTGATATGGAAAATTGTTGAAAATGATTATAGGAAATTATGTGATTTTAATGTAGTTTTTATGTAATTATGGAAGTGAAGTCTAAATGTGAATTATTATGTTAGTTGGTGGATTTGGAGGGATGTAAGTCCATATTAGCATGAAAGGTTGGTTGTTAAGTTGTTATGGAAAGTTTTGTGATTTTATGGTAGATTTATGTAATTATGAAAATGAAATTGTTAAGGTGCGAATTATGATCATTGTTAATGAAATTGGAAGATGAAAATGTGTTATGAATATTTATGTCGAAAATTAGAAGTTTCGGATGAATTATGGTTTTGGTGGAATTTTTGTATATTTTGTAAATATTTTGTAGAATAATATAAAATGCTTCCGAATTGTATTGGAATGATCTTGAATAGTAAATGGATATGAAAACATTGATATTAGTTTGGAAGTGCGAAGTTAGATTGGGAGTTGTCGCACTATGTTGGAAAGAAGACTATTTATGCTAGAATGTGTTTTGTAGTGATTGTTGATGTTGTTGGTGTTGTTGTGGGTGTTGTTGTTAGTTATTTTGACCAAGTTAAAATCTCGGGGATGTTGAATTTATAGGGGAGATGCTGCCCAAATTTCTGTAGAAAAGTGTTAATTTGAGATTCAAGTCCTAAAGTCTTATAGTTAATATTTGGTAATTGTGACCAATTGTAGATTTTGGAGGAAACGAGAATTGAATTCGGATAAACGTAAAAGGCAAATAAGGTATGTAAAGCTTTACCTTTCCTTCTTTTGGCATGTCTTAGACTTAATAGGTTTGGATACGAGCCTCGGGGACAACTCTATCTCTAGAAATCCGAGTTTGAATTTACCTCTTTTTTATTCAATAGAATTGAATTAAGTACTTCATGCCTTGTTGAGACAATTGCCTAAACATCTATAATTTGCCCAAACGGAACCGGATTACACTAAAACCTTCATAAGTGGCTCCATAAAGTTTTATGCACGTAATTTGGGTGCGCCACCTCAGTTGACCCGAGGTGGACCCACTATTCCAAATTTTCTCCTTTTGTGCTATTGATTTGTTTTCAAGCAATATTTAAAGGAAATCTCTAGTTATTGTTCCGTCTACTAAAAGATAATTGTTTTAATTATTCCATTAAGTCCTACGATATATTTGACGTGTACAAACGATCTCAAAAGGTTTTGTTTTGACATAATCTATCGGAATATCCGAAAGGTACGTACTGCGACCCTCGCCTAATTTCTTTTCTAAATGACCTATTGTTCGGACTATTCTATCGAGTCTTCGTAAATGTTTTATGATGCATATAGTTTCTCACTACTCTACTCGTGGATGTCTCAATGCTTCCTTCACTGAGCCCGGGCCAGGATATGTTATCACGCGTATTCCACTGCATTGTTCGCCGTTCCTCGATGTGAGGGGGCAGGTATACATGTACATGGGTTGTGGAGTATGCTGTGCCATGTACACATATTTTGATATATGATGATATGATATGCTATGGCCATCTGATATGTTTGATATGTGCACATTCTGATATGATATGATATGTTACAGAGCTATTCCCTACTCTGGAGTATGCTGTGTTGTGGCGCCAGTGACGGGGTGGCGACCACGTTCTGTTCACTGTGTCCCATAATGGGGCCGGATATGGCATATGTTCTGACATGCATTACCTATGTTTTATGAGTAAGCATTTTTTATACTCCGGTTACTACACTTATTTTCTGTATCCCCTGTTCAGATTATGATTCTGTTTATTGTACCTTATGCTTTACATACTCAATACATATTCCGTACTGACCCCCTTTTCTTCGGGGGCTGCGTTTCATGCCGCGCAGGTACACCCATATGATGTAGAGTTATTATAGAGGATGCCCCAGCAGAGTTGGCAAGCTCCATTTGCTCCTGGAGTGCTGCCGAGTCAGAGTTCGTACGTGTGATTCTTCAGGATTGATGTAGAGACTTTGCAGACAGAGTCGTGGGTATAGTATGTCAGTTGTGTATGCGGCTTCATCAGCCGATATGTCATTCTGTATTATGTGTTAAATTCTGTATGATTATAGATTCTGTTTGATTCGGAAAGCATCGAACAAGCATATTTTGAGAGTTTATTATATATTTTATTTTTATCTGATTTAAAAAGTCTACTAAGATTATGTGTGTCCCAAAGGTCTGTGGGTTCGCTCGGCTTCGGATATGGGGTCGGGTGCCCATCACACCCTAGCGGAATTAGGGTGTGACAGTTATGGGGGAGCAAGGCTCCAAGAAGACCTCTTCAGATCACTGTGTGTTTGTAAAAAGATTTTCTGATGATGACTTTATCATCCTCCTGCTATATGTGGATGATATGTTGATTGTAGGCAAGAATGCTTCCAAAATTGACGAGTTGAAGAAACAATTGAGTAAGTCTTTTGCAATGAAAGACTTGGTCATGCTAAGCAGATTTTGGGCATGAGAATTACTCGTTCAAGAAATGAAAAGAAGCTTTATTTGTCTCAGAGAAAGTACATAGAACGTGTACTAGAGCGCTTCAATATGAAGAGTGCTAAGTGGGTTAGCACACCTCTTCCTGGTCATCTGAAATTGAGCAAAAAGATGTGTCCTATAACAACGGAGGAAAAAGAGAGAATGGCCAAGATTCCTTATTCCTCTGCCGTCGGAAGTTTGATGTATGCAATGGTATGCACTCGACCAGTTATTGCTCATGCAGTCGGTGTTGTTAGCAGATTTCTCAAAAATCCAGGGAAAGAGCATTGGGAAGCTGTGAAGTGGATACTCAGGTATCTAAGAGGAAGCTCAGATGAATGCTTGTGTTTTGGAGGATCAAATCCAATTTTAAAGGGCTATACAGATTCTGATATGGCAGGTGACCTTGATAACAGAAAATCCACTCCTGGATATTTGTTTACTTTTTCAGGGGGAGCTATATCATGGCAGTCGAAGTTGCAGAAGTGTGTTGCACTGTCTACAACTGAAGCGGAGTATATTGCGGTTACTGAAGCTGGCAAAGAGATGATATGGCTCAAGAGATTCCTTCAAGAACTTGGATTGCAGCAAATGGAGTATGTTGTCTATTGTGACAGTCAGAGTGCAATAGACCTGAGCAAGAACTCCATGTACCATGCGAGAACAAAACACATCGATGTCAGATATCATTGGATTTGTGAGCAATTGGAAAGAGAATTGTTCCAAGTCAAGAAGATTCACATGAATGAAAATCCTGCAGATATGCTGACCAAGGCGATACCGAGAGACAAGTTCGAATCGTGCAAAGAACTTGTCGGCATGCACTCAAATTAGAAGCCAGTGTACCCTCCTTCAGGTGAATGGGACTGGAGGGGGAGATTTGTGGGGTCCAGTCCCCTATCCCATATTTTAAGGAAGGAAGAGTTTTCTTCCTTTGACAAAATCACATTGGTAGCAATTGTGGAATTGGCCAACAAGCCAATTCTTTTGTTCACATTTTCGTGATGTAAGCGCTTACCTCATCATAGTCGTGATGTAAGCGCTTACCTCATCATAGTCGTGATGTAAGCGCTTACCTCATCATAGGAAATTCATTCCTATAAATAGGCAGCTTATGGTTCATTTGTAACACACCAAAAATCTCAGACAATACATCTGAGTGAGAGAAAAGTGAGGTATTCCATAGACTGTAAGAAAATAGTCTGTGAAGAAAAATAGAGTGTGAGTGATATTGTAGTGAGGTGAGAAAAATTAAAAGAGTGTTTTTCTTTTTGAGTGTGTAGTGGTCTTTGGAGTATTTATACTCGTGACTACACAGTGTAAAATTCCTTACTATAGTGATATCAGCTGCTCCTCTTGGCCGTGGTTTTGCCCTTATTCAGAAGGGTTTCCACGTAAAATCTTGGTGTCATTATTGCTGAATTTTATTTTTGCTGATTTAACCATAAGTTAGTGTTCCGCGTATATCACTAATACCGTGAATATTATTTTTGTGGGTCTATTTTATTACCAACAACAAGAGTTATATGAAAGCAAACGACAAAATTGCATTTCACTATTCTAGAATCATTCACTTTATTATCGGGTTCAATTGAGGAAGTGTTGGAAGGCGTATGTAAGCTCTTTCATATGACAATTACAAACAATTGGCTTACGTAATTCCCACATTATAATGATCAAACTATGAGCCAAAAGTCAATATGGTTATTACTTTAAAGATGTATTTATCTTGCTATCAAATTTTATATATAAATGAATTATATGAACATTTAGAATCTGGAAGCTACCAAATAAAGCTAAATAGAGAAACAAAGTGATCCTGCCATTAAGGTGATAAAATCAGTCCCGTCATGAAGCAAACACAATTTTTGATAAGGATCAAGAAGCAACAGAATTATTTCCTCACTTGGACAGACACACAGAAATAGACACGCTCACACACTTATCTGGATATCCCTGTATTCAGAATACATGTGTGTGTGCACGCGTGTGCGCTCAATGGTTGGTGAACTTGTAGAAGGTCAGTGTTTGGAATTTGTTCCTGATAACTGCCAGAAAACAGCTAAGAAAACGACGAACGTTTCCCTATTCACCAAGTAACTATTGAAAAAAGAGAATTTTCAGTGAGAAAAGAGAAGAAAGAAAATCGTATTTTGTATCATTAACAGCTCCATTCACGGCTCTTATATTTTGAGAACGTGAAACTGGCCAACAGCACTGCCATGTAACAAGTTTTTTCTTCAGCAGCTTAATAGTAAAAATGTTCAATGCTTAGTATCTTAATTTTTCAGCGCTTTGATCAATGTCATGGAAACGTCAATTAGTACTCAGTGTATAATGAAAATACGACTTCAAGAAATACAGATTATTTACCATGGCTTTCAAGCAACAGTGGAGGTTTTTCTTCTTGACTACCCTTATAATCTGGATTACATGGAGGATAGAAGTATGCATAGGCATTTTGACCAGCCACATCTGTTGGAAATTCAATAAGCTCTGGCTGGCTAAAATATGATATGTACTTGTCACTGTCTGAAGAAGATGACCACATGATACTGAAATCTACAACCTTTGACATATGATCATCTAGTATGACCTGTCGCAAAGCGTGGAATTCATTAAGTCAAGCTGTGGAAAAATAGTTTTTGGAAAAAACCACCGATACAGAAAAGAACAAGAAATAACCTTTGCTAAAGAAGTAGGAAGAACAGAAGATGCACCCTCAATGTAAAGGATCTGGCCACTTGCAAGCTAAACAACATTTGAAGTAGATAGTTACACTTTCTGCATGTTGCACCAATAAGACAAGTTCATCGATATAAGATGCAACTTACAATATTTGAAATGAGAGTGAATGGAGTATCAACTGAACAGAAAGAGTTCTTAGCTTGATTTATAACACCAAGATATGACTTTCCATGTTGCCTGCAAGCCATCATGGATAGAAATTTAATTTAGACATGTCGACTTAACACTACAAGAGAGGCTGGGAAATAATGAGACAAGCTGAGAGAGAGACCTGTAGCTGCAAGCAAAAACGGTTGATTCCTCTTTTCCCTCAACAATGTCATAACAATGATTTCCAAAAACCCAAAATGGTCTTGTGAACTCAGCATTCATAGAGTAAATTGCAAGGACCTCATTTTTATCTTCATTCTGATGTAGAAGTAGTAAAAAAAGATGAATTATCAACCAACACCATTAAGTGCAGAATATGCAAAACTCTTAAGGTGTAATGTATTTACCCATTTGTATATGTTCCAAAACCCTGTGTTTCTATCTGTTATGAAAAATAATTCCCCTGCAATAATTCAAGGAGGTGGCTTCAGATATTCAAAGTCTACTGACATAACAGTTATTCTGCTTTTGGAATGGGAAGTAAACAGCAGAATCTTAAAACTTATCCTGCCTTTGGACGACCATAGAGGCTCAGTTGGCGATTCCACGAGAGGAGGACAGCCACCAGCAACTACTACTCGCTTGTCAATGACTCTATATCATTTAGTTCAACCAATTGTCAAACACTTTCAGTAAATTTGGATTCAATGTGCATAAACGAAAAAGAGGGAAGACGTCATCTTTTTCACTAAAATTTGAAGCATCTAGCAATGTGGACAATATTGTCATTATCTCTAATAAAGAGAGGATGTTAGAAGACTTACTCACCCGTTCTCAGATATATACCCGACCCAATGCTCTGCTTTATCCCAATGCCTGTTAGGGTGACTCCATTCTATCCAGGCCAAACGTTCCCCTTTTAGGTCCAACCGCGGGAATGCATAGAAGTCATTCCCACTAATCAACACTTTTGGTTCTGAAATTCATAAATAAAAGCAGAAGCAGCAATTCATTTGCGTTCTCCATTTTAACATTATAGATCAATCGATTCACAATACTTAAAACCTTTTGCCACTTACATACCTTCAGGGGTGTTATCATTAAGGGGAACACTCACAATCTCATTAGTTGGCTGGGCATCAACGCCGCGATGATCTGTTCGTTGATAGAAAAGAGCAAGAATATACAGTTTCAACAAACAAGACTGTAGAGAAAATATCCTTTCCAAAATCTATAACAACAAAACATGTTCTGATTATAAGTAAAGATATATGTACCTTCTCTTACAGCAATGTAACGGTTTAAACGACCATCAAAGACCCCATCAGCATACCTTACAACAGGTCCCCCATAATCTGGAGTTATCGGCACTGGACCTGAATCTATGATGAACAAATTATCAATTCAACCTGCCGTACTCTACAACTTCTGTGAAAAATAATAGACATACTACTTCCTCTGTCCTATTTATGTGACACGATTACAGTTTGGAGAATTAACTCGTTTCCTTTGATTACAAATTTGTTTCTTACATTTCCAAATATAAAGGGCAGCCCGGTGCGCAATGCATCCCCTTTAGCAGGGTGCGGGGAAGGGCCTACCCTAATGCACCCTAAACCCTGCTAAAGCGGGATGCTTTGTGCACCGGGCTTCCCTTTTGAATCATTATTTTTCTTTTATGTTGTACTGCATTTTACTCACTACACAATGTAGGCGCTTGGGCATTCAAAGCTATTCCGTCAATTAATGTTTCAACTGAGATGCCAACTTTTATACAAATACATAAATCCTATTTCTGAAAGATCGTTAATTTGTCTAAATTGAGACTGAAAATTAGACGTTTCTCATACTTCAATCCCATCATTCTTCTCTAGAAGGGTGGTGGGGGTGGGCCGGGGGGGGGGGGGGGGGAGGAAAAAAATATCAATGTTTCCTCTGTCGAAAGGCATTCATCAAAATATCTTTAGCTTAACCCTAAAATAGCTTCTTCTCTTTCCTTAGCTGCTAATATTTTCATAGTTTGGCTACTGTTCCATTAAAAAGCTTAGCACTTCGATTCCATTTTATATCAGTACATAGTACTTTAATACTAAAGATATTACTAATAGATACTGACCTGCAGAACCAAGAATCTGTTTGTACAATCTCTGGTCATCAAAATTAGAGAAAACAACCACATCTCCAGACACCCGAAAAGACCCACCACCATATTCATGAACAGTTGTCCTAACATTAAACTCTCTTGGTGTAACATCTTTAGGTGCTTCGCCTTTTCTTGCAGCTTCTTTAACAAGAACAGCTCGTCCAGACTCATCAGGTCTAGTCTCCAACCACATTAATTGTCCATGCGAGTCTATAGTAAAGCCTTCAAGACGCTTATCTGAACCTGAGACAATATTGGCAGTTATAGGTGACTTCCATGAACCATATGGAGCACTCATTTGAAGTAACTATCTGATTGCTTGTGTATTGAGAATCTTGAAGGTGAATAAAATCTAAAGTTAAATGTAACTGAAGTTGTTCAATGATAGTGAGTGAGAGTAGCTAAAATAGAACAGATCTCAGTGACAGAGAAGTGGGCTCCGGAACCAAAATGCCCCGAAAAAAAACATTTTGAACCAAAATACCCCAACAAAAAAAAAAGTTACCAAAATGCCTTTAGCGCAGCAGTTAACGGGGACGGCTCTGTTAACTACTATAGCGCAGTAAATTACTGCACTATAGTGTCCCTCCCATTTTTTTTTTTTTGCTCTTTTGGTTTACTCTTCTTCCATTACACTTTTTAACGTACTTTGACCATAGATTAATCATGCTTCGGGACTCCGAAACTTCAATATTTTATATAGAGCCCTACTTATTTTTGTGCGATTAATAAGGTAGGATTAATACATCAAGGATACACAAAAGTTCGGATGGCCGTTTTAGTGGTTGAAAAGTGCTCGAACGCCATTTTCGTTTGAAGGCTCGGTGACATTAGCTTGAAGTTCTTTACGAATACTTAAACTTGTTCATTAATAATTAATCAAAAGTTAGTCAAAATGGCAGCATTCATACAAAAAAAATAAACTTAATTAAATTGCATCATTCATAACCTTGAGTAGATGAAAATACTTAACATACTAATATTCTTCAAAATAACAGCATAATCATAAATTAAACTTAAAACTAAAATCACAACATTCTTAATCATCATCAAAGTACAAGTCCTCAATATCGTCCTCAGAAAAATATTGGCGGTTTCTTAAGACACATCTTTTTTTCAGTAGCAGTTAGTTCTCTACCGGTTGATGATGCTTGTTCTTCGGCCAACTTTAGCATGTAAAATCTACATCGTCTTGCCAGCATTCTGTTGTTTTCTTTTCTAATCCTTTGCACGGCAAGCTCGCAAGTTTCTGGACCTACTTGAGGCATGGTTAAGGAGTACCTTGTTGGGATTGGAGCGTTGAGATTTTCCAAGTCACGAACAAAACGTTCTGATTCGGCAAGCCGATGTGACCATTCTCAGCGTAAACCGCAATAATATTCCCGCGGATCTGAATATTTCACACTGAAAAAATCATCATTACGCTCTATAAGAAGGTGGGGATTTAACTCATCTAGTTTGAAATCACTGGTATCGCTCGAAAAACTGCTATGATTTGAACTCTCATCATCACTGCTATTTGGTTCTTTTGGAAGGAGTAAAAACCAAGCTGAGTTTCTACTACTCGACATTGAATATGGTGTAGTCTAATAACAAAAGAAAGGGCTACTTATATAGTTGCAAACCCCCAAGTACCCTCGGGGAGGGGGGTCTTTATGACCCTACCTACTTACCGTATTGTAAGAAAAATATTAATCTTCATCGGACATTTCATAATCCGAATCCCACTTGGATCTAAATCTTGTGTTACCATGTATACCATATTCTACCCTATGGTACGTATTTGCATCCGATTGTTCTCTTCGCGAAAACGATTAAGAGCCAAATTAAACTCTTGCGGAGTTCCGCGAGGCATTGACATAACACGTTTTTTTGGGCGTTTAAGCCCTACTGACGCTAACTTGTGCTCCAGTGCTGCAGCCTCCCTAACACGCCAATCTCACTCTCCTCTCATTTTATTATTGTATTCTCAATTGAATCTATCGTTAGGGTTATTTAAGTAATGAAAATCATCATCACCTAGTTCCCAGGTCCTACCCATTGCTTCAAAGATGTTTGCTGGAGTGAACGATATAACACGATTAATATCTCTAAATTGGTCAAAAAATGACATAGTAACTCAATTGTGTGTGGAATGTTGTGTGGTTGGTAACAGTTATTCGTCAAATTACATTATATAAAGTTTGATTCGAATCATGACGTTTTTCTGTTTGACAGTTGAGGTGACAATATGATGCAGCGGTATAGCGCAGTAAAATACTGCGTTATACTAGTATAACACATTAAATTACTGCGTTATTCTGTCATAACGCATGATTTTACTGCGTTGTGACAGAATAACGCAGTAATTTAATGCGCTATTCTGACATAACGCAGTTATTTCATGCGTTATGCAACACTCCGTACTTAATTTGATTTGACGTAACACTGCAGGACACTGTAATTGCATGCATGCGTTGGTTCTATATTCAAACTTCAAATCCTATCAATACCGAGTTCGTATAAGGCAAAAAAAAGCAAAAAATTCAAAGTTTCATCTAGTTTTTGCATTTTTGTATTCCTCCTGTATTATTCAAAATATGACAGATGTTCCAAGAATTAGAGTTTCTTTATTCTGGGACGGACAAATTATATTCGAGGAAAATAATTTGTGCTATGATTCTTCCCCAAAATACCATGTTAAGTTTCCACTTGACTTAAAATTCTCAAAACTACTCCAAGCCTTGTATAATAGACTACAAGTTAGTAGAAGTGATTTTGATCTAAATATAATTGGAAAATATCCAATGTCATTTACGCCGCAAGGTGTAACTAGTTATGGACAGTGGTATATTCAAGACGATGATTCTTTGACTGATTATTTGAAGGCGCCTTATGATTATAGGCAATGCATAACTTTAAACGTCCTTGAAATGTATATAGAGAAGGTGCCCATTAATCGACTTGAATTCATGGCTAGCGCTCCTCGGGAAGCCCGAAATAGACCTCGTCGGCAAGCCCCGTTTATAATTCAGGCCGAAGTCACTCAAGAGGAACCTACTTATCAACATAATTACCCTGACATGAATACCTATGAAAGCATTTTGACTAGCCAAATTCCTCTGGATAGTTTAAGTCAACAATTTGATGGGCAGTGGTAAATATTCATTTTTTACAATATTATTATTATTATTATTATTATTATTATTATTATTATTATTATTATTATTATGTGTAGTGGCACTTGAATGCTACTAATGATGTCGATTATATTATTTAAGGGTTATACACCTGATATGGATCATATCGGACGGTCTCCTCAATCGGGATGGAGGAATCAGGTTGGAACATCCTCAGCCTATCCAACAACTCAAAGCGATGGTCCTTCCTCAAGTTTCGGTGCACTTGATTACTATCGGTACGTCTATTTTTTTTTTAACATCAATAGTGTTATTTGATGTGTAGTAGTTAAAACACCCTAATTTCTTATGTAGGGAGAATGTGGTGGTTGCACCAAATTATAGGCAAAGGCCTGTTATGGATGGTCCGGATTATCCGAATTATATAGTGACATCATCCAGCGTTAGTGAGGAAATACCTAATGCGGAGGAAAGTGACGTTGAGAAAAGTGACGATGAGATTGAGGTTGGAACTAATCCTCAACATCAAGTAGAACTGTTACAAGACATGATGGACAGTCTGGCACACGAGGAGGAACTGAGTTCACAACAACCATTTGAACAACAAGAGTCGACTCTGATTCAGTGGCATTCCGATGAGATCCCC
The DNA here is from genome assembly GCF_019175385.1 of Lycium barbarum. Taxonomy (NCBI): domain Eukaryota; kingdom Viridiplantae; phylum Streptophyta; class Magnoliopsida; order Solanales; family Solanaceae; genus Lycium; species Lycium barbarum. The sequence continues at coordinate 105,914,910 of NC_083344.1, read as the reverse complement.
TATATTGATCATCTTCAAGATCGCCCAGATGCCTTTGTCTTTACTAGGGATGATGATCATATTCGGCGAAGTTTGTGGAAAGAGGAAGTGGATCTTTTAAAACAAAAGGCTCGTATTGAAAAAGGGATGATTTTCAGCTCGAAAAAATCATTGCAAAGGGCTGTTAAGATTTATTGCATCCAGGGGATGAGGGAGTTTAAAGTTGACGATTCCACACGAAAACTTTGGCGATTGGTCTACAAGAGAAAATATCAAGGTTGTGAATGGATGCTCCGTGGTAAGGAAACTGCTGAAAATATGTGGACTATTTCAAAGTTCTACACAAAGCACACTTGTGATATGGGTGACCTCCCAGATGATCATTGCAATCTAGATACTAATTTGATTACGCATGTATTAGTTGGTGACATTGGAAAAAACCCAAGGTATCCCCTTCGCCTAAGTTTATTTTATTTTTGGTGTTAATATAATGTTCCTCGTTGTTATATGCTGATATTTTAACTTTTTCAGGTTCCCTATTAAAGATTGTATTGGAGCCGTCCTGAAAGTATATAGCAAAACTGTTACTAGGAGGAAGGCGTATCTTGGGCGTAGGCGTGCACATGAGATAGTCTACGGCAATTGGGAGGGCTCTTTCAAGAAGTTGCCGAGATACATGCCGGCTCTACAACACTTCAATCATGGTACTGTTGTTGAATGGAAGCTCAAATTGAAGCCTGGTGTGCTCGGTAATATTTTTGATTTTGTGTTTTGGGCATTCAAACCATACATTGATGGTTTTGCTCATTGTCGGCCTGTAATATCCATAGATGGAACACATGTGTATGGGAAGTATGACATAAAGCTGCTAATACAGTTGGAATGGATGCAAATGGAGCTATATTCCCTCTAGCACTTGCAATTGTAGCTAATGAGAGCATTAGTACGTGGGATATGTTTTTGGACTACTTAAGGCAACACGTTATTAAGGATCGCATGGGAATATGTGTGATATAAGACAGACATGCTGGCATATTGCACAATATGTTCAATTTGCAGGGGTGGCAGCCACCCTTTGCCTACCATCGTTATTGTTTAAGGCATTTGAAGGCAAACTTCCAAAAGGCATATCGAATCCCAGCACTTTGCAATTGGATGTGGGCGGCTGCAACAGAGCATCAGGAGAAAAAGTTTAACCTGCAGATGGACATTATTAGGCGGGCGAATGAGGAAGCCTTCCACTGGTTGAATGCAATTGATAAAGACAAATGGACATTACACCAGGATGAAGGTAGGTGATTGGGTATGCTGACAACAAATAGCTCCGAGTCATTCAATGGCTTGTTGAAATATGCACGGGGACTACCCGTCACCGCAATGGTGAGAATGACATTTAAGCAGGTTGTGGAGCGGTTCGTCAGTAGATCAAAAGAGGCCAAAGCACATGCAACAGCAGGTCTAAGATGGATGCCAAAACCATCAAAATTGTTCGAGGACCACAAATATAAGGCTCAGAAACATGATCAGATGGAGTACAACCCTCCAGAGCGCATATTTGAAGTCACAAAAAGTGTGCACCAAGGTAAAGGAGGTAACGTCCACAAAATTTGTGAGATTCCAAGAACATGCACATGCAGCAAGTGGCAATCATATCACATGCCATGTTCTCATGCCTTCAAGTGTTTTATCGCAATGGGAAAGAACGCCTCCCCGTACATGGCTGAGGAATACACAGTTGAAAATTATGCAAGAACGTATGCTGGAAGGTTCTACCCACTTGGCAGTGAGAGTTATTGGCCATCGGATCCATTTTCAATCGTTGCAAATAAATCATTTATCCGTAAATTCAGAAAGAATGCATACTCGCGTATTCATAATGAAATGGATGTTCCACCGAGGAGATACACTCGAAAATGATCATTTTACAATTATGTTGGTCATGATAAGCGCAAGTCTCCCTTACGGCATGGTGGTCAAACTATATCTCGCGGTGGAAGTACCTCTCGTGGTGGAAGTACCTCTAGTGGTGGTGGCACATCTCGCGGTGATGGCGGAAGATCAACTCAAGGGCATTAATTGATGAATGTTTTTTAAGTTTTTTTCTTACTTTGATGATTGTATTTTAAAAGTTTGGGTTTCTTATTAATGAACAAGTTTAAGTATTTTCATCTACTCAAGGTTATGAATGATGCAATTTTTTTTTGTATGAATGCTGCCATTTTGATTAATTATTAATGAACAAGTTTAAGTATTCATAAAGAACTTCAAGGTAATGTCACCGAGCCTTCAAATGAAAATGGCGTTCGAGCACTTTTCAACCACTAAAACGGTCATCCGAACTTTTGTGTATCCTTGATGTATTGATCCTACCTTATTAATCGCACAAAAATAAATAGGGCTCTATATAAAATATTGAAGTTTCGGGGTCCCGAATGTTACACATTGGAAAATTCATGTCGTCGTGTAGTGAGTGAACGACAATGAGCTTAAGGATAACAGGAAGTTCTTAAGATTATAAAAATGGATAATTAGTGGTCCTAGAATGCGTGCGTTAAGATCTTGAAGTTATATGAGTTGATGGGATAAGAATTGATAAGGATAAGTGGAGTATAAGTGAGGTTTAGGAAAGGTTTCATAAATTTTTGCGTTAAGAATTGTTTGGCAAGGCCTTGAGGGCGAGTTATAGGGATGTTTAGATCATTAATGAATTATTAAACAAGTGTTAAGAAGGTTGTATAAGGATTGGAGATCAAGCGAAACGACGAGAACAACTTCGGAAAAACTGTGAGTTACACGACCATGTTATACGGCCCGTGGAATGTTATACGGACCATATAATGGTCCGTATAACCCAACAACAACGAAGTATTCCATGGTGGTGAACCACGACCACTTGTACGGACCGTGAAATGTTCCACGGACCGTACAAGTGTCCGTGGAAGTCCCGACGGGCTGAGTAAGTTCAATTATATAAATGTGATCCTACTCCATTAATTTCATTTTCCACACACTTCTTCATCTCTCTCAAGACCTCTAGAAGGTTCCACATACTTCATCTACAAGAATACAAAGGAAAACAAAGATCAATATCAAGAATTCAAGTGGGTCAAGTGCATAAAGCTCACTAGGGTCCATCTAAGTCAAGAATCCTTTGGAAGTTGAAGCTAGGGTTTTCTCCAAGTGAAGTATTGCCAACCAAAACCCGTTCCTACGCATTCAAAGGTGAGTTTTATGATCATTCTTGGTTGTTTAAGGTGTTGAAAGTTAAAAACACATGGATTGTAGAAAAATATAGGAAATGGGTCATGAATGTGTGAATAGTGACATTGTTGGGTAAAGGTTTGGATTGAATTATGAATATTGGTGTGTTATGGTTGTAAGTATGTTGTGAATGACATTTAGATCATGGAATAAGTATTATATATGAGAAAACGCGATAGTGAACTATAACCACAATTATGGAGAAATTGAAGAGGAATTGTGAAATGCGGATAATGTAGATGAATGATGATTGTTGTCTATTATATTGTGAATGTTGTTATGAACGTTTGAGAGTTGATATAGAATATGGGGAAAGTAGTATAAACAAAGAAAATGCTACCCAATTTTCTTTAGCTTTAGTAAGCACGTTTAAGTAATCGATTAGCTAATGTTCATGCGACTTCTCTTGAAGGTAGAAACGTGGGCATTGAAGGAGAACAAGCAAGCGATAGAATAGTTAAACGGAAAAAGGTATGTGAGGCTAGTCCTTTCTTTCTATGGCATGAATGTTGACACCCAATTTTGTCCCGCCTTCCTCCAAAATATCTATTTACGCTTCTAGTATATTTGGGCAACTTTAAAAAATAATTATTTATACTTTACTACAATTATTAGCTTTTATTAATACCGGTGTTCCATTATTCTATTGCAGTCACTAGATGTTATTATTTTTATTACTACTACTACTATTATCCTTATTATTATTATTATTATTATTATTATTATTATTATTATTATTATTATTATTATTATTATTTTGTTATTATCATTATTACCAGTATTATTATAATTCGCATTATAATCATTTACGCATGTTTTAACATATTATGCACACGCATCGCATTTTTATTTTCGCGCAATTAAATAATAGCGTTTATTTACTGATATTATCGCACGACTATCACGACGTCATATAATTTTATTTTTATCCGAGCACTAATAAATACATACTTTTGTATCAAATAATATTTTGGCACACATTAATTAATTAAAATAGGTCTTTCATTTAAATTTAGAAGCCCAATTTATTTCTTTCATTCAACCCAAATCTGAGCCCAATCAACAACAATATTTTTCGGACCAGACTACATTTTAATTCATCAGCCCACCATTCGAATCGACCCAGCCCAATCAATTATTTTCAGACCAGCCCATATTAATTCGGTCCATTTACAATCAGCCCACGTTTTTTTTTTAAATTCATCCACCCGGTCCACTACCCGATGACCCGACCCGATTCCCTTTTCAAAATGAACTGCTAGGTTTTCATCTCTTCAGAGGCGCCGCACCCCTCCCTTCTCTCCCTTCTCCCTCTTCTCCCTCTCTCCTCACTACCTCTCTCTTCGTCGACGAATAGGGCAAAATCACAGAGGCCTTTCACCAATATCGGGCCATGCATGGCATTTCGGGGAAAGGCAATTAATGTTCGTCCTTTCCCCGTCAGTTTTTCAACCATTGAAGAGGGTAAGATTTTTGTTTGCTTCCTGTTTCCCTTCTGCTTGCATCTGAAAAACAACTAATGAGTTTTGTTCGTTCATGAACCCAAATCGTCTTTTATCGGTTCCCTTTTACTTTCGGGTACGAAGGGTTTTATGGTTTTTGTTTTCTTTCTTCGTTGTTTCTGATCGACGACAGAAAAAGGGCCTCCCAACGTTTGATTTGAAAGTATTTGACCAGAAATCCCGCCCAATTCTCGTTTTAGAACCCCAACATAAACCCTAGTTGATTGATATAAATAATCCTTTCGGGCGTGGGGGGGGGGGGGGGGGGTCATTTAGGAGAGAAGTCTTTAGCCGCCAAAATTCCCTAAAAATAGAGTCTTTTTAGCCGTCATCGAATCCCAAAAAATACAAGTCTTTTAGCCGCCGAAATTCCCCAAAAATTAAGTTTTCTTCAGCCGCCCCAAAATCCCATACAAAATATTAGTTTCTTTTTTTAGCAGTCACAATATCGCTTAACATCGATTCAAACAAAAAAAAACACTAAATTACTTTCTGTTTTCTTTTGCCTCTGGATTGCTTCGAATCCGAGGGTGTGCAAACACGGAGATTGTAGCGTTTCGAGGTATATTGGAGGCTCAAACTCCACTTCGCTGCACCCGAAGAAGGTAATTCTCCATTCCTTTTTTTTTATATTGTTTTTGCATTCTTTGGTTGCTCTGTGTTATTTTAGTTTGTTATTCTGTGATTCAAGCATTTTAGTTTAGTTAAGTTAATTTAGTTTGATAGATAAGTCTGTTTCTGTGTTAGTCTGTTTGCGTGGTTAAGCATGTTTATGTATGATAATGTAGTTTAGTTTGTTTAAGTATGTGAACAACTCTTCTTTAGTTAATTAATTTAAGTCTGGTAGTTCAATAAGTGTTTATGTGTTCATTCATGTTTGTTGTCTCAGTTGGTTTATTTTCAGTTTAGCCTAGCTTAGTAGCATTGTGCATATTCCTGTTTTAGTGAGTTTAATCTCGGTTCAGAAGTTAAAATATTTAGATGTTCATGTTTAGTTTGGTTTAATTTCCAGTTTGGTAGTTTAACAGTATCTATCCATTTATATCTTAATTCAGTTCAGTTGATTCCAGTTTTATTAGTACTTATGTGTTCATATGAGTTCATACTGGGATGATTATGTCAACTAGTAACGATACATGGCATATTAAACTGTAGCATGACCCTGTATGTTTTAAATGTTAGTTTAAAAAATAACATCTGAGTCATCTAGATTGGGTCTGATATCTTTTAGGTTGTTTATTATGAATATTAGGGTAAAGATGCTTGAATTTGGTTATGTGTTAGTAGGACAAACCTTTTTCAAGCTTGGATGTGGAGTTTTTTAACTTGAGAATTTGGTGTATATGTATGAACTATACTAAATATGGTATGATGAGCTGATCCTCTGCATTTGAACTTGGTGTCCCATCTTTGCATTTGTTAAATGTGTCCATTTTCGGATGCGAATGTCCTTGTCAAATGCCACTGCTTTATGTGAATCCGTGTTGAGTCTCAAATAATTTTGATGTTCTTAATAAACTTGGTCATCGGATTCTTAAATTGATCACATAAGGATTGTTCCTAGACTCTACTTATTGTCTGAACATAAGTCAAACTAAGCTATAGGTTGGTTAGTTTAGCCACCTTGAGTCTTATGCAAAGTCTTTAATTCTGCGATAATTGCATGACCATTTTTGAATCTTTGCATGTTCTAACCATGTATCTAATGTGAGCCCCGAGGCTTTTGTTGACTGCCTAAGTGACAATATGCTTAGTTGCATGCTCTTATGTTACCTTCTACTGAATCTGAATCTATTCTTCATTCTTACATATAGTTGTTATCCTTAAAGTGTCACATGAACATGCCTATTGCGTATTTTCCTCCAGATGTCCTATCCAAAACTAAAACTTCGGTACTTGTTAGTCTATTATTCGAAATCACCTTTCTTTGCTTCTGTGTGAGAAATGCTATTTTCTATTTTGTTTGATTTCTAGTAGAATAAAGAAGCAGAATTGATGGATATATCTTCTCCAGTCAAAGGTTGTTATTACTGTTGATAAGACATGCATGAGACTAGAAATTGTGAATGCATAATAGTTGAAGATCATTACTAGTAGTTAAAACTAATCAAACATTGTAATTATTTTTCATTTTTTGCATATTCTGATGCTTTTAATGAGTTTAGGGAGATTCGTTCAGTCTTAGTGTTGTTTGAATTTGATAACTGTTTTCCTACTTCAGTTTAGTTTTCATTTCAATTTAGTTGTGTTTATTTCCGAATTCATATGGTTTAGTTCTGTTACAAGGTTGTTTCTGCTTCTATATATGATCCTCTCGTTCTTGCTATTTATTTTCTTCATTCTCTTCACGTCTGAGTCAAGCAAAAATTCAATAGGTTAAGTGCATATTGGTCTGGTTCAGTAGTCTGTTCCTTCAAGTTTAGATAGGATTAAGAGTATAATCAGTATGTCTTATTATATGCAGTAGGTGTTCTTATATGTGAAGTATGTATACCAGTGTATATTATGAGGATATTGTGGTTAGCACATGGATAGGGTGGTTAGTTGGTCATTGCGGATCAAGCTTGAACCCTCCCCGGTGTTAGCCATGCCTAGGATTCATCAAATCCCTTGGAACTTGTGCAACATCGGGAAGACGGGGGCAAAATCTTTCCAATACTAACCATCTAGACATCCTTATGAATGTGTATACGCGAAATATACTCGAATATACGTAATATATACATAAATTATTTATTCTGAAAACTGGAACTGCCCTATTGTTTTTGGGCCTACTTCACTGTTTCTTTTGTATTTCTGATATGTTTTGGGCCTGCCTCATCCTTATGACTGTTATCATTTTAATTGGGCTTGCATCTATTTTTATTTGACTGTTTTGTTTGGTATCCGGGCCTCACTGCCCATTTTATCTGTTTCATATGTTATCAGTTCGGTGGCAAGCTCTTTGTTTTTGGGCTGGACGTTTCGTTTGCACATGAATATTTGTCTTTAAATGTTCCATGTATGATGATCATGCACTAATTCTTTTCTTTTATGTTTTTTTTTCTTTTGCATGACATCCGAGATTGCGAGGAGTCTTGAATGAGAATCGACTCCGCCGCGAGATCAAACAATTGCATTGCTCCATTCATGTTCCCTAAACCGCTAAGTTTGGCTAAAATAAATCCAGCGACGCTTAGGATTGATTTCTCTATTCGAACAACTCTTTCTCCCCTCGGAGAATGACCAGTCCGAAGCAATATAGAGAGGAGAGAAAATGAAAGGCTGCTGCGTTTCCTTTTTAGCATATCTGATATTTGCTTAATTTAATTATATTTATAGATGATTGTTTTAGCTACTTTAGAATAATTAATCTAGTGGGGTTAGTTGGGACATTAGCTTATATAACAATGGAAATCTTTATTTTAGTTCATCCCGCGAAATTTTCTGTACATCTATAAGAAGGAAAACGGATGGTAGTTTGAATAATAACGGAAACGTTTCAATTCGTTTTATGAAGTATTTTAGTATACTTTGAAGAAAAGACACGGGTATTATTTCTATATAGTAGTAGAAATATTTTAGTGCATCTTTCAAAAAGAAATAAGTTTTCAATGCTTTCGAAGCCCTCATTTTCGCTAAGTGCCTAAATTAATCAAGGAAGAGCTATTTGTAAAGTTATTGTTTTTAATCATTTATCTATCTTATTTGATCATTCAACATTTTTTTAGCTATTAAGATCGATTAAAACTTAGCCATTGAGTTATTTCAAATATTTATAAAACATTGCACCATCTTCCATTTTTGTTAGTTTATTTACTATTAAAGTCTTTTATGCAAATTATTATATTTTCTACAAGTCTTATTTCAAATAGCGTTATCATATTTTCATTTAAAGCCTTAGCAACATTTATAAGTCTTCTTTATGCAAATTATTATATTTTCTACGAGTCTTATTCTAAATAGCATTTAAAGTCTTCTTTATTATATTTTCTACAAATCTTATCTTAAATAGCATTATTATATTTTCATTTAAGGCCTTAACAACATTTATGAATCTTATTTTAAATAGCATTATTATATTTTCCTTTAAAACCTTAGCAATATTTACAAGCCATTTTCTTAAAATTTAGATGCTATATTTGCATCTTTAGCCTTAATTAATTAACCTAAGTTTGATCGGTCAACCGTAGTTAACGGATTCTAAAAGATCCCTAACCCCTTCCCTTTAGGATAATCAAGAACCCTTACCTAGAATCATAAATTAAGCAGACTATTAATGGAGGTTTAGTTAGCTTTACCTTAGTTAATAATTAGGTGCCCTAATTCACCATAAAATTAATTATGTGGCGACTTCTTAAAATAAACATATAGGAATCACCAATATGTTGTACTCTACTTTAACCCGGTTTAAATGGGGTATAACAACTTGGCGACTCCGCTGGGGACTTAGGTTCTAACCATAACAAACTTAGGTTAATAAAATTTGTTGGATGTTTTGTTTGTTTGTTTTGCCCTTATGGTTGCTTTATATTCTTTTAAATGTTTTTATTATTGTTTTATTCTTATTTGCATTTTCTATGTAATATGTATATTTTGCTTTTATTAAATTGGCATTTCGCTCATATTTATTCCACTCCTGGAAAATTCACACACTTAAAGCGGTTTCGCGGTTCGCGGTCGTGCACTACTAAATTGCCCTTTAGTTGGATCGATCTTGTGGATTTAGTCGATCGGCAGTGCAGTCGACAGCCACGGACTTTCCACTCCCAAGTTGTCCACTTGGGGAAGCCTTGCGTCGTAGGAAACCAACTCCTAGTCAGCCTAAGATAGAGCTAAACCAAAACCCTCTTTAAGGACATGCATCACGCAAACCTAGGAGGCTTAATACCCAAGGTGTATTAAGTCCATTAGTCAACCTCGTCCAAATGTCCGAGTGGGTCTATGACCCCAAGCGACGATTATCACGTTATGTGCATTGATTTGAAGGATAAACATGTGTGTTATGTGGACCATGTGCTATTTAGGTAGAACTAACCATTTGTGAACGCAGGTAGCCATGAGTCAACACAATATTTACCTGAGGTTTAGCATGGTTTTGAGCGTCCCTCCTCAACTAAAAGCATGGTGGATTGATTTGGGTGACTACGGACAGCGTATGGTACGTGGAGCGTTAGGGCACTTACCGTCTTTAATGGATATCCAACCGTGTAGAGATATCATCGAGGCGGAAACTGTGTTTTGGGATGAGAAAAGGGTTGTGTTTAGATTCGGCAACATTGAAATGACTCCATTGTTAGAAGAAATAGGAGGCTATGTAGAAAATGCAGCTTTGTTACATAAGAAGAAAAAATGGCAAAATTATGGCATAATTATTCCAAAGGAACCTTTACCAAAAGAATTTGTTGACAGTTTCGGATTCAGGAAGGGTAAAGGCGTAGAATGCTTACAAGGGTCTACGATACCGTTTGATTACTTGTATCATAGATTTGGCTATCAGCAAAGTTTCGCCAATCATCAAGACGAATTTTTCTCGTATGACTCTTGGAAACAAAAACGGTGCTTCGCTTTCGCGGTGTGCTTTTTGGGAACTATGGTGTTCCCTAAAGAAACAACGAGAGATATTCACACCCGTCTCATTACTGTGACTGAAGCTCTATTTGGTGGCATTGACGGGAAATACTACATCGCGGTCCCTATGGTCGTGGCAGATATCTATCGAGCGTTAGGATGTTGCAAGCACGGGTACAAGCATTTTGAAGGATGCAATTTGCTTTTACAGATTTGGTTGATGGAACATCTTCAAAAGGTCGACAGAGGTCAAGAATTTCGGAAGCCGACGGGTGAAAATCACATTCTTGGACACGTTCCGGGCGCTATTTTGACTAATAGATCATTTGAAAAGCCAAATTGTGTAGAAGGGTGGGTAAGACTTCTTAGCCGTTTGAACGATGATTCAATTCAGTGGATGTTCAGTTGGTTTCCATCCGAGGGTTTGGTGTTTCATACGAAGATCGTGCCATTTTTAGTTTTGATGGGACTTCGGGGCTTGCAACCTTATGCCCCACTGAGAGTTTTAAGACAATCCAGAAGAAAGCAAAACATACCTTTAGTGGCAGACATGGATCATTACCGGGCCGACTACAAAGAGGGAAAAATCCCTTTTGCAAAAAAAAGTTATAAGCATGTGGAAATCGAGGGAAACCATGAAAGCAGATTCAATTGAGCCAAACAGATACCAAGCTGGATGTGAGGATAACTACTTGGAGTGGCTGACCGCTAACTTGGAAGGATCAATCAAACCTAGTGTTAGCCTGAGGGGACGAATTAAGGAATGAGAAGCAGAAGCACACATCTTACTCCGTCAACTGCGTAAGAAAAATCTTGTATCTGAAGCCGAGCACCATGCACAACTTGAGGAAAAGGAAAGGGAGGCAGAGAAATGGAAGCAGCAGGCACTTAGTTACGAGCAAAGCATGCAATAATTGGATACACTTCTAGCTGAGCAAGGAGACACTTGCATCAAAGAAGGCATCAAAACGGGAGGAGTTCTAGCTATGCCATACCTTGTCCAGAATCGCCGAAAGATCGGTCAATCAATCCAAGAAACCAAGAGGCTCAGGAGCGACGAAGGACCTTCCTCATGTTAATTAGCTTATGAAAGTCAAGTAGTGGTTGTAATAATTTCTTTTGTACCAGGATTTAAATTTTCAAACATTGTATGTTTTGGGGGTCTTCAATTAATAGCACATTGGGATGACATATAATTGCATATTTTATCCTTCAGATCCTCGCTAGGCCTACCTCTGGCACAAAAGAGGTCCCTTGCATAATAGGTCGCGTTGTGTTTGCTTTATCTCCCTTCTACTATGTGATTTGTTTGCTATGCAATATGTGTTTCTTTCATTGCCCAATATTCGCATTATTTTAAGCAGCAATCATTCGCACTATACTAATGCATTTTTCTTCATTTTTGAAGGTTTTATTTTATTTTGATTATTCCCCCCAAAGGTTGATTCGTGTTGACTGCGAACTGGCAGACCACCCGTATTTCACAAGATCAAAAGCACGAGCATCCAACGATATGAGTGATTTAGGGGCATCCGAACAGACTGGCTTGGGACTTGTCACTGTTCCAAGAGACGAATCTGAGGCTTCGGGAGGAGGAAATGATGAACTTATCGCCCAATTGGTGCAGCAAATAGCCAACATGCAAAGTGAAATTGAGCGACTCCGAAATCTTACCAATCTCTCCATTACCCTCAACACGCCACACCATGAACAAAGAACAAGTGCGACAATCCCACCATCTTTTTCGCCTATTGACTCGCCCGCCCCTCAGCCTTTTCCCGCAAACCCTCCACTTCACACAGTCAATCCATGCACTACCAATTCAACCCCCCCATCCCATAACAAACTAGCCTGCAACAAACCATCTCACAAATATCAAATCCACAACAAGCCATTCCACCACTGATCAACTCACAATAAACCATTCCGCAACAAACCAACATACAACAAACCATCCCGCAACCAAATGACCCGCAACAAGCCAACCCTTAACAAGTTAACTTCCAACAAACCAATCCGCCACCTTTCACCACTCCCTATATCCCTCAGCCGCCAGTTATCCAAACTACCCCACTTACCCAAAACTACCAAGCAACTCCACACATACCATTGGCACACACCGCTAACCATAACACGCAGTATGTGCCACCGGTATATGTAGCCTAAGCTCAACCCTTCACTACCCAATTGCAGGCCGTGCAACATCCAGAGGCTGACCCTTATGAGGAGATGGAAAGGGAAGCCAGGGCGAAAACAGACGAGAATGTAGCAAAGGAGATTCGCAGTCTAAAGGAAGCAGTTAGAAACATCTAAACCCATAAAGGATGTGAAGGACTGGAGTACGAGGATCTGTGTATTCATCCTGACATCGAGTTGCCTGTTGGATATAAAGTACCGAAATTTGACATGTTTGATGGGAAAGGAAATCCTCGGGCTCACTTGAGGTCATACTGTGATAAGCTTGTTGGAGTGGGGAAAGATCAAGCTATCAGGATGAAGTTGTTCATATGAAGTTTGATAGGAGAAGCGCTTGATTGGTACATATGCCAAGACCCGCAGAAATGGCACAGTTGGGGAGAAATAACCCAAGAATTCATGGACAGGTTTAGGTTTAACACTAAGACTGTCCCAGATAGATTTTACTTGATGAAGCTGGAAAGGAAGTCAACAGAAACTTTCCGAGAGTATGCTATGCGCTGGAGAGCGGAAGCCGCAAAAGTCCAGCCCCCAATGGCAGAGAGTGAGATGACAACACTTTTTGTACAGTCTTTAAAAGATGCCATATACTATGAAAGACTGTTAAGTGTCATCGGACAAAAGTTTTCTAAAGTCATCAGAATGGGAGATTTCATAGAAGAAGGAATCAAGACAGGAAGAGTTACAAATCTTGCAGCCTTGCAAGCAACAAGTAAGGCAATTCAGTCAGATTTAGCTAAGAAGAAGAGGGACGGAGTGTCCGCGGTCATGACCATCCAGGAACGAAGACCGAACCAAATGTTAACCTATCAATACCCTTCATCTCAACCTTCATACTACAGCCAATACACCTGAGCCCCTCAGCCTTATTACCAACTTCCACCCACTCCCCATCCTGTTTACCCTACCCAACCAGCATATCACTCACCGCGAGCACCTGCCCATCAAAGCCCATCACAATACCAGCAAACTACTCACCTTAACCCCAATACTAATCACCAAACCATCCACAAAATGCACCCAGACCTCGCCCAAACTTCAAAAGAAAGCCAACTAAAACCTACACGCCGTTAGCTGAACCCTTAGCCCAGTTGTATGAAAGATTGAGAACCATAGGGATACTCCAACCAATTCAGGGAAGAGTAACTAATCCCCTTCCTGGATGGTATGACAGGACCAAACGTTGTGCGTATCACTCAGGATTTACTAGACATGATACCGAAAATTGCCTTACTCTCAAAGATAAAATCGAGGCATTAATCAAAGAAGGGGTTATCCAGCTCAAATGAGCTCCCCCAAATATAAAAAACAATCCGCTGCCCAATCATGGTGATGCCAATGTGAACATGATTACCCTTGATGAAGATTGCAATTTGGAAGGGACTATTGTACCGGTTAAGAAAGAGGGAAAGATTGAATCATCAGCCTTTGTTGCTCCAGTAATCACGGTCCAAATGAGGGCCCCATTTGAAGTGGAAGTGCTCACCCCAATGCCTAGAATCACGGCCTTTGTTGCTCAAGCACCTCCATTCAGCACCAATGTAGTTCCTTGGAATTATCAGTTTGAGGAAAGGAGCAAAGTAAAAGGAAAATTGGTGGTGGAAACTGTTGCGGCCTGAATGACTAGATCTGGGCGGTGTTATGCCCCCGAGGAGCACCAAGCAAAGAAAATGGCCAAAAGAAGGCTGTGAATGAGGCTGAAGTTGAAGAATTTTGGAGAAAAATGCCAACCAAAGAATATTCTGTTGTAGAACAATTAAAGAAAACACCAGCCCAGATTTCTCTATTGGCATTGTTGATGAGTTCTGAAGCTCATAGGAGCACTTTAGCAAAAGTACTGAATGAATCTTATGTTTCGCCTGAGACTTCCAGCAAGAAACTTTCAGCCATAGTTGGAGAAATCCTTGAAGCCCACAAAGTTTCTTTTCATAATGATGAATTACCACCTGAAGGATTGGGACACAACAAGGCGTTGAACATCACCGTCAGATGCAGGGACAAATTCATTTCCAAGGTGATGATTGATGGAGGTTCAGCCGTGAACATATGTCCTGTCACTAATCTCCGTGCTTTAGGCATTGATATCGGGAAACTTCGCGACAGTCAGGTGAGAGTCAAAGGTTTTGATGGAGCTCAAAGAGGTGTCATGGGAGATATTGACTTAGCCTTGGAAATCGGACCTGTCGAGTTTACAGTGGAATTCCAAGTAATGGATATATCTGCTAGCTACAATCTGCTGATAGGAAGGCCATGGATCCACATGGCTGGTGCGGTTCCCTCTACCCTGCATCAAAGTTTGAAATTTGTTTGGAATCATCAAGAAATTGTGATCCATGGAGAAGGCAGCAATTCAATCTATCCCGAAAGCTCAATTCCGGTTATCGAAAGTGCAGAAAAGCTGGATGGATCTGTCTTCTATATCAAGGAAACTATGTGTGCTGCTCAAGCGGAAAGGGTAAAATTGCCACAGGTGCTTATGATGGTGGCATGGGAAATGTTGAAGAATGGTTTCCAACCTGGTCGAGGTCTCGAGTTGAATTTGGATGGAATCGTGGAACCGATTCAGTTACCCGGGCTGAAGGATACTTTCGGTCTTGGATACGAGCCCACTCCTGAAGAAATTTCACTGGCTAGTCTCAAAAGAAGAAGTGACATTCCCTTGCCAAAGCCTGTTCCTCTCCTGAATCAGTCATTTTTCAAAGCATCCGCCACCCAAGCATCAGAAGAAGAACCTGAAGACAGCCTCGTGGAAAGTTTCAAGAATTTATTCATTGCCGAGGAGGAAGGTAAATGCAACGTGGTTCTAGATGAATGCTCTGAAACCCCGACTATCTGGGATGCTGAGCCTGGAGATATTCTGAACAATTGGACTTGTACCCCGCCCCCGGTCCTCCAGGAGTCTTGGTAGACAATTTGTATTAAGTATTTGATGAAACAACACGATTCAAAACTGAGGCCTGAATCATGTTTATGCTTTTGCTGTTTTGCCTCCAAACTTTTGAAAGCTCAAATGCCAAATTCAAGCTATGCTTTTTATTTATTATCCGTCTTTATTTAATTAATTTTTATTTTATTTTTCAGCAATCAAATTAATAAATCTGTTGATACTGTGAATGTGACACGTAATGAAACAAGTGAGCCCATAGTAAATGCCGAACAAGACTCTGAAGAATATGAAGAGGATATGCAACCTGAAGAGCTAACTAAGGATTTTGAACATTTTGAGAATAAGCCGAAACCAAATTTGGATGAAACAGAAATCCTAAATTTGGGAGATTCAGAAACCATAAAGGAAACAATAATTAGCGTCCATTTAACCCCGTCACAAAGGGAAGAACTAATCAACCTGTTGAGACAGTATATAGACGTGTTCGCATGGTCATATGATGATATGCCGGGTCTAAGCACAGACATTGTGTTGCATAAGTTGCCTACTGATCCCTCTTGCCCTCTGGTAAAACAAAAGAAGAGAAACATTAAGCCGGATTTGAGTTTAAAAATCAAGGACGAAGTCTCCAAGCAATTTGATGCAAAGGTCATTCGAGCTGCAAGGTACCCCACTTGGCTAGCCAATATCGTGCCTGTACCAAAGAAGGATGGCAAAGTCAGGGTGTGCGTGGATTATCGGGATCTCAACAGGGCTAGTCCGAAAGATGACTTTCCCCTCCCGAATATCCACATACTTATTGATAACTGCGCGAAACATGAGTTGCAGTCATTCGTTGATTTCTACGCAGGATATCACCAAATTCTAATGGATGAAGAAGATGCTGAGAAAACGGCATTCATCACACCTTAGGGAGTGTACTATTATCGGGTGATGCCGTTTGGGCTCAAGAACGCAGTTGCTACCTATATGAGAGCCATGACTACTATTTTTCATGATATGATCCATAAGGAGATTGAAGTTTATGTGGATGATAACATCATCAAATCACGGAAGAGTTCAGATCACCTGACGGATTTGAAGAAGTTTTTCGACAGGTTAAGACGATACAATTTGAAGTTAAATCCTGCGAAGTGTGCATTTGGTGTTCCTATCGGGAAGCTGTTGGGTTTTATTGTGAGCAGGAGGGGTATAGAATTGGATCCTTCGAAGATAAAGGCCATTCAAGAATTGCCTGCCCCAAAGAGTCGAAAGGACGTGATGAGTTTCCTCGGTCGCCTCAACTACATTAGTCGGTTCATAGCACAATCGACGGTGATATGTGAGCCAATAATCAAATTGTTGAGAAAAGATGCTGCTACCAAATTGACAGAAGATTGCTAAAAGGCTTTCGATAGAATCAAAGAGTATCTGTCTAATACGCTTGTTCTGGTGCCTCCAGAAGCTGGGAGACCTTTGTTATTATACTTGTCTGTATCAGCAAATGCATTTAGATGTTTGTTGGGACAACATGATGAAACGGGAAAGAAGGAGCAAGCAATATACTATTTGAGCAAGAAGTTCACGCCTTACGAGGCCCGATATACTTTATTGGAACGCACCTGCTATGCCCTGACTTAGGTTGCACAAAAGTTGAGACATTACCTGTCTGCATATACCACTTATCTCATCTCAAGGATGGACCCGCTCAAGTATATCTTTCAGAAGCCTATGCCTACGGGGAAGCTGGCCAAATGGCAAATTTTTCTAAGTGAGTTTGATATTGTATATGTTACCCAAAAGGCTGTCAAAGGGCAGGCAATAGATGATCATCTTGCTGAAAATCCCGTAGATAAAGAATACATGCCCCTTAAGACTTATTTCCCTGACGAAGAAGTGTTGTTTGTCGGGGAAGATATCGCAGAAAAATATCCAGGGTGGAGAATGTTCTTTGATGGGGCTGCAAACTCCAAAGGAGTGGGTGTTGGAGCGGTCTTAATTTCGGAGTCAGGCCAGCATTATCCCATTTCAGCAAAGCTCAGGTTTCCGTGCACCAACAATATGGCAGATTATGAAGCTTGTATTCTTGGACTCAGAATGGCCGTTGATATGAACGTATAAGAATGATTGGTTATAGGCAATTCTGACTTGTTGGTTCATCAAGTACAAGGCGAATGGACCACCAAGAACGTGAAGATTCTTCCGTACCTGCATTGCGTGCAAGATTCGTGTAAAAGATTTATCAAGGTGGAATTCAAACACGTCCCAAGGGCTCAAAATGAGTTCGCTGATGCTTTGGAAACTTTGTCCTCTATGATTCAGCATCCGGACAAGAATTACATAGATCCTATCAAGGTGAATGTGCACGATCAGCAGGCTTATTGTTTCTATGTAGATGAAGAGCCTGATGGAGAACCTTGGTATTATGATATTAAGAAGTATCTCAAGGCAGGAGACTATCCAGAAGACATAACCAGTGTTCAGAAGAAAACGCTTCGAAGGTTAGCAAACTATTTTTTCCTAAGTGGAGAAATCCTTTATAGGAGAACTCCAGAGTTGGGGCTGCTAAGGTGTGTTGATGCCAAAGAAGCGGCCAAGTTGATTGAGGAAGTGCATGGCGGTACATGTGGGCCTCACATGAATGGTTTTACTCTGGCTAATAAAATTCTTCGAGCAGGCTATTTCTGGATGACTATGGAATCAGATTGCATCCGTTTTGTGCAAAAGTGTCATCGATGCCAGATTCATGGCGATTTGATTCGAGTCCCGCCAAATGAGTTAAATGTGACGAGCTCTTCGTGGCCATTCGCAGCTTGGGGCATGGATGTCATTGGCCCTATCGAGCCTGCCGCATCAAATGGACACAAGTTCATTTGGTAGCCATCGACTACTTCACAAAATGGGTTGAAGCATCTTCGCACAAGTCAGTGACGAAGAAGGTGGTGGCAAATTTTGTTCGCAACATCATTTGTCGATTCGGAATCCCGGAGTCGATTATAACAGATAATGGAGCTAGTCTTAACAGTGATCTGATGCGGGAGATTTGCGAAACATTTAAGATTACTCACCGCAATTCCACTCCTTATCGACCTCAGATGAATGGAGCAGTTGAGGCAGCCAACAAAACATCAAGAGAATATTGTGGAAGTTGATTGATAATTACAGGCATTGGCACGAAAAATTGCCATTAGCCCTTCTCGGTTACCACACCACTGTAAGGACTTCAACTGGCGCAACGCCTTATCTTTTGGTCTATAGGACAGAGGCGGTGTTACCTGCAGAGGTAAAGATACCATCTTTGAGAATTATCCAAAAAGCTGAGTTGAGTGATGCTAAGTGGATACAAAACCGATATGAACAGTTGATGCTCATTGATGAAAAGAGGATGAATGCAGTTTGTCATGGGCAACTTTATCAGAACCGAATGGCCAAAGCTTTCAACAAAAGGGTGAGACCAAGGCAATTGAAACTGGGGTAATTGGTGTTGAAGCGCATGTTTCCATGCGAAGATGAAGCTAAGGGAAAATTTGCACCTAACTGGCAAGGGCCTTACACGGTTCATCGAGTACTGACTGGAGGAGCATTAGTTCTAGTAGAAATGGATGGCAAAGTTTGGCCGAAAGCTATCAATGCAGTTGCCGTCAAGAGATATTACGTCTAGGAGCTTTTCATTTATTTCATATGTAATACTTTATAATGTCTGTTCAATGTAATGAAGCTACGTTCCCTCGGTAGGATACGTAAGAAACCTATATCAGGTTTGTCCTTTTAAGATAGAAATTTCAAAAAAATTCCATTTGTTTATAATATGAACTACACCTGACCTGATTCCCGCGGTGGGATACGTAGGCGGCCTACATGGGCCTCGGTCACATTATTAGAAAACCCCAATTTTATTTTGCTTGTAATTTGAACTACGCTTGACCTGATTCCCTTAGTGGGATACGTAGGCAGCCTATATAAGGCTCGGTCTTGTCATGTAAAAGCTCAACATCCTCCTGTGCCAGAAACTGGGACAAATTTTAAGGGCATCATCGCAAGCGACATGGAGAGACATGAAACAGTATATGGTCAACAGAGTCATCAGGCAAACGGAAGACTTTGGAGAAAGGACGCTCGCTTTGTTTCACAATGTGTCACAGTCCTAAATGCAGCAGAAATTGTTTATTACTATATACATATTTTTATGCATACTTCTTTTGAAATAATATGATTTTTAATCAGATAGTTTTATTAGTTAGCCAAGACTTAGAAATGGGCGGAGGTTACAAGTCCAGACAAAGTTGGAAGCATGAAGCGTCAAGAGCCAGATCTTCAAAGTCAACGCGAATTAACCCCCTCCCCCCCCCTCCCAAAAAAAAACTTACAAATTTTCTTTGAATGCAGATTTTCAAATTGCGGAAGCTGAAATATGTAATGATTACACCCTTGCAAGGATTACGCATCAAGCGGTTTGAGCTTTCTTATAACAATTATGTCTCTCAAGTGTCAATAATTCTTGAGATTTGCAATAAATTAATGCTTGTGTCTTGCAAATGATTTTCAAATGTATAGACGCACAAATATTTTCTATTGCTTTCACATGCCTCGCATAAATGCTTTCAAATACACTGCGCATGCACTATTGCTTTCAAATGCACCGCACTGCACATGCACTACTACTTTCAAATGCCCTGCAAAGGCACTGCATCAATGCTCGCAAACGCACCGCACATTCATTGCATTATTACTTTCAAATGCCCTGCAAAGGCACTGCATCAATGCTCACAAACGCACCGCACATACATTGCATTCAAATGCCTTGCAAAGGCACTGCATCAATGCTCGCAAACGCACCGCACATGCATTGCATTATTACTTTCAAATGCCCTGCAAAGGCACTGCATCAATGCTCGCAAACACACCGCAGATGCATTGCATTATTACTTTCAAATGTCCTGCAAGCGCACTACATCAATGCTCGCAAACGCATTGCACATCTATTGCATTATTACTTTCAAATGCCCTGCAAACGCACCGCATTATGCCAGCTTAGAAAGCGTCATTTCTCATAAATCATTCGGCTTAAATAGCCCATATTCATATCCGGTTTGAGGCCTCATTTTCATTAATCATCGCCAAAAGGCATCATTCTCATGAATCATCGGCCTAGAACCTCATTTGCATTAGCCTCAGCTAAGGCTATCATTTTATTAAGTCATTGCAGCTTTTCCATGGGTTTATTTTACATCGCTTTACTTTCGATATTTATTTTTACTGACTATTTTATCTAGTTTAAGTTTCGTAGGAGCTTTAGCGCAAAGTGGAACTATTTCTTCGGCAGCGAACTGGGGCAATTCGTTGGGAAGGATAATCAGACTTCCCGACAAGGGTCAAGGATCTACCTCGAACACTCGTCTCCAACCCTATATTCCGCTTGCATTTCAGCACGTTCATATTTCAGAATTCTCGAGTTCGATCATAATACCCAGTGTCATCATAATTCGACACTGGGACAATATTTTGCAAATATTCGCGCCAATCGGGATTCGTCATTCATAGGTGTCGTAGTTATCCCAGAACTACACACGGCCTGATTCTCGTGCAGCCCGAGATATGTAAGCAACTCGGAGACCGGAGTTCGGCCGTAATCCTCTCAAATTTTCTTTACCCTTAGCCCTCCAAATCCTTTAGCCGGGACAAAATAGGCTACTGAGTCAACATTTTTTCCCGAAAATTCTTTCATCATTACCGGTCAAATAGGGACAAGTTGTTGACACCCAACTTTAAAAAATAATTATTTATACTTTACTATAATTATTAGCTTTTATTAATACCGGCGTTCCATCATTCTATTGCAGTCACTAGATGTTATTATTTTTATTACTACTACTATTATTATCCTTATTATTATTATTATTATTATTATTATTATTATTATTATTATTATTATTATTATTATTTGTTATTATCATTATTACCAATATTATTATAATTCACATTATAATCATTTCCGCATTTTTTACCATATTATGCACACGCATCGCATTTTTATTTTTGCGCAATTAAATAATAGCGTTTATTTACTGATATTATCGCACGACTATCATGACGTCATATAATTTTATTTTTATCCGAGCACTAATAAATACATACTTTTGTATCAAATAATATTTTGGCACACGTTAATTAATTAAAATAGGTCTTTCATTTAAATTTAGAAGCCCAATTTATTTCTTTCATTCAACACAAATCCGAGCCCAATCAACAACAATATTTTTCGGACCAGCCTACATTTTAATTCATCAGCACACCATTTGAACCGACCCAGCCCAATCAATTATTTTCAAACCAGCCCATATTAATTCGGTCCATTTACAATCAGCCCACGTTTTTTTTTAAATTCATCCACCCGGTCCACTACCCGATGACCCGGCTCAGTTCCCTTTTCAAAAAGATCTGCTAGGTTTTCATCTCTTCAGAGGCGCCGCACCCCTCCCTTCTCTCCCTTCTCTCTCTTCTCCCTCTCTCCTCACTACCTCTCTCTTCGTCGACGAATAGGGCAAAATCACTGAGGCCTTTCATCTCTATCAGGCCGTACATGGCCATTTCGGGGAAAGGCAATTAATGTTCGTCCTTTCCCCGTCAGTTTTTCAACCGTTGAAGAGGGTACGTTTTTTGTTTGCTTCCTCTTTCCCTTCTGCTTGCATCTGAAAAACAATTAATGAGGTTTGTTCGTTCATGAACCCAAATCGTCTTTTATCGGTTCCCTTTTACTTTCGGGTACGAAGGGTTTTATGGTTTTTGTTTTCTTTCTTTGTTGTTTCTGATCGACGACAGAAAAAGGGCCTCCCAACGTTTGATTTGAAAGTATTTGATCAGAAATCCCGCCCAATTCTCGTTTTAGAACCCCAACATAAACCCTAGTTGATTGATATAAATAATCCTTTCGGGGGGGGGGGGGGGGGGGAGGGAGGAGGGGTCATTTAGGAGAGAAGTCTTTAGCTGCCAAAATTCCCTAAAAATACAAGTCTTTTAGCCGCCGAAATTCCCCAACAATTAAAATTTCTTCAGCCGCCCCAAAATCCCCTACAAAATATTAGTTTCTTTTTTTAGCAGTCATAATATCGCTTAACATCGATTCAAACAAAAAAACACACTAAATTACTTTCTGTTTTCTTTTGCCTCTGGATTACTTCGAACCCGAGGGTGTGCAAACACAGAGATTGTAGCGTTTCGAGGTATATCGGAGGCTCAATCTCCACTTCGCTGCACCCGAAGAAGGTAATTCTCCATTTATTTTTTTATATTGTTTTTGCATTCTTTGGTTGCTCTGTGTTATTTTAGTTTGTTATTCCGTGATTCAAGCATGTTAGTTTAGTTAAGTTAATTTAGTTTGATATATAGATAAGTCTTTTTCTGTGTTAGTCTGTTTGCGTGGTTAAGCATTTTATGTGTGATAATGTAGTTTAGTTTGTTTAAGCATGTAAACAACTCTTCTTTAGTTAATTAATTTTAGTCTGGTAGTTCAATAAGTGTTTATGTGTTCATTCATGTTTGTTGTCTCAGTTGGTTTATTTTCAGTTTAGCCTAGCTTAGTAGCATTGTGCATATTCCTGTTTTAGTGAGTTTAATCTCGGCTCAGAAGTTAAAATATTTAGACGTTCATGTTTAGTTTGGTTTAATTTCCAGTTTGGTAGTTTAACAGTATCTATCTGTTTATATCTTAATTCAGTTAAGTTGATTCCAATTTTATTAGTACTTATGTGTTCAAATGAGTTCATACGGGGATGATTATGTCAACTAGTAACGATACATGACATATTAAACTGTAGCATGACCCTGTATGTTTTAAATGTTAGTTTAAAAAACAACATCTGAGTCATCTAGATTGGGTCTGATATCTTTTAGGTTGTTTATTATGAATATTAGGGTAAAGATGCTTGAATTTGGTTATGTGTTAGTATGACAAACCTGTTTCAAGCTTGGATGTGGAGTTTGTTAACTTGAGAATTTGGTGTATATGTATGAACTATACTAAATATGGTATGATGAGCTGATCTTCTGCATTTGAACTTGGTGTCCCATCTTTGCATTTGTTAAATGTGTCCATTTTCAGATGCGAATGTCCTTGTCAAATGCCACTGCTTTATGTGAATCTGTGTTGAGTCTCAAATAATTTTGATGTTCTTAATAAACTTGGTCATCAGATTCTTAAATAAATCACATAAGGATTGTTCATAGACTCTACTTGTTGTCTGAACATAAGTCAAACTAAGCTATAGGTTGGTTAGTTTAGCCACCATGAGTCTTATGCAAAGTCTTTAAATCTGCGATAATTGCATGACCATTTTTGAATCTTTGCATGTTCTAACCATGTATCTAATGTGAGCCCCGAGGCTTTTGTTGACTGCCTAAGTGACAATATGCTTAGTTGCATGCTCTTATGTTACTTTCTACTGAATCTGAATCTGTTCTTCATTCTTACATATAGTTGTTATCCTTAAAGTGTCACATGAACATGCCTAATGCGTATTTTCCTCCAGATGTCCTGTCCAAAACTAAAACTTCGGTACTTGTTAGTCTATTATTGGAAATCACCTTTCCTTGCTTCTGTGTGAGAAATGCAATTATCTATTTTGTTTGATTTCTAGTAGAATAAAGAAGCAGAATTGATGGATATATCTTCTCCAGTCAAAGGTTGTTATTACTGTTGATAAGACATGCATGAGACTAGAAATTGTGAATGTATAATAGTTGAAGATCATTACTAGTAGTTAAAACTAATCAAACATTGTAATTATTTTTCATTTTTTGCATATTCTGATGCTTTTAATGAGTTTAGAGGGATTCGTTCAGTTTTAGTGTTGTTTGAATTTGATAACTGTTTTCCTACTTCACTTTAGTTTTCATTTCAATTTAGTTGTGTTTATTTCCGAATTCATATGGTTTAGTTCTGTTACAAGGTTGTTTCTGCTCCTATATATGATCCTCTCGTTCTTGCTATTTATTTTCTTCATTCTCTTCACGTCTGAGTCAAGCAAAAATTCAATAGGTTAAGTGCATATTGGTCTGGTTCAGTAGTCTGTTCCTTCAAGTTTAGGTAGGATTAAGAGTATAATCAATATGTCTTAGTATATGCAGTAGGTGTTCTTATATGTGAAGTATGTATACGAGTGTATATTATGAGGATATTGTGGTTAGCACATTGATAGGGAGGTTAGTTGGTCATTATGGATCAAGCTTGAACCCTCCCCAGTGTTAGCCATGCCTGGGATTCATGAAATCCCTTGGAACTTGTGCAACATCGGGAAGACGGGGGCAAAATCTTTCCAATACCAACCATCTAGACATCCTTATGAATGTGTATACGCGAAATATACTCGAATATACGTAATATATACATAAGTTATTTATTCTGAAAATTGGAACTGCGCTATTGTTTTTGGGCCTACTTCTCTGTTTCTTTTGTATTTCTGATATGTTTTGGGCTTGCCTCATCCTTGTGACTGTTATCATTTTAATTGGGCTTGCATCTATTTTTATTTGACTGTTTTGTTTGGTATCTGGGCCTCACTGCCCATTTTATCTGTTTCATATGTTATCCGTTCGGTGGCAAGCTCTTTGTTTTTTGGGCTGGACGTTTTGTTTGCACATGAATATTTGTCTTTAAATGTTCCATGTATGATGATCGTGCACTAATTCTTTTCTTTTCTGTTTTTTTTCTTTTGCATGACATCCGAGATTGCGAGGAGTCTCGAATGAGACTCGACTCCGCTGCGAGATCAAACAATTGCATTGCTCCATTCATGTTCCCTAAACCGCTAAGTTTGGCTGAAATAAATCTAGCGACGCATGGGATTGATTTCTCTATTCGAACAACTCTTTCTCCCCTCGGAAAATGACCAGTCCGAAGCAATATAGAGAGGGGAGAAAATGAAAGGCTGTTGTGTTTCCTTTTTAGCATATCTGATATTTGCTTAATTTAATTATATTTATAGATGATTGTTTTAGCTACTTTAGAATAATTAATCTAGTGGGGTTAGTCGGGACATTAGCTTATATAACAATGGAAATCTTTCTTTTAGTTCATCCCGCGAAATTTTTGGTACATCTATAAGAAGGAAAACGGATGGTAGTTTGAATAATAACGGAAACGTTTCAATTCATTTTATGAAGTATTTTAGTATACTTTGAAGAAAATACACGGGTATTATTTCTATATAGTAGTAGAAATATTTTAGTGCATCTTTCAAAAAGAAATAAGTTTTCAATGCTTTCGAAGCCCTCATTTTCGCTAAGTGCCTAAATTAATCAAGGAAGAGCTATTTGTAAAGTTATTCTTTTTAATCATTTATCTATCTTATTTGATCATTCAACATTTTTTTAGCTATTAAGATCGATTAATACTTAGCCATTGAGTTATTTCAAATATTTATAAAACATTGCACCATCTTCCATTTTTGTTAGTTTATTTACTATTAAAGTCTTTTATGCAAATTATTATATTTTCTACAAGTCTTATTTCAAATAGCGTTATCATATTTTCATTTAAAGCCTTAGCAACATTTATAAGTCTTATTTTAAATAGCATTTAAAGTCTTCTTTATGCAAATTATTATATTTTCTACGAGTCTTATTCTATATAGCATTTAAAGTCCTCTTTATTATATTTTCTACAAATCTTATCTTAAATAGCATTGTTATATTTTCATTTAAGGCCTTAACAACATTTATGAATCTTATTTTAAATAGCATTATTATATTTTCCTTTAAAACCTTAGCAATATTTACAAGCCATTTTCTTAAAATTTAAATGCTATATTTTCATTTTTAACCTTAATTAATTAACCTATGTTTGATCGGTCAACCGTAGTTAACGGATTCTAAAGGATGCCTAACCCCTTCCCTTTAGGATAATCAAGAACCCTTACCTAGAATCATAAATTAAGCAGACCATTAACGGAGGTTTAGCTAGCTTTACCTTAGTTAATAATTAGGTGCCCTAATTCACCATTAAATTAATTAGGTGGCGACTCCTTAAAATAAACAAATAGGAATCACCAATATGTTGTGCTCTACTTTAACCCGTTTTAAATGGGGTATAACAATGAATCCGATGGTATGATTCTTCTTTCCTCCCCATGAATCTTCTACATTCCGGAAAACTAATAGCCCATGTTCATGAATAGCCATATGAGATGATAGATATATTATGAGTTCAATAATGATGATGATGAGTTAAGTATAAAGATTCTAGAGTTCATGATATGATGTTCCTATAACGTTAATGATGTCATATATTATATACACTCACCTTATATATTATTTCCTTCAAGGTGAGGTAGAGTACCATAAAGTGAATGATGCCATCTATTGTATACAGTCACCTTATATACTATTTCCTTCAAGGTGAGGCCGAATACCATAAAGTTAATGATGTCATTTATTGTATACACTCACCTTATATACTATTTCCTTCAAGGTGAGGCAGAATACTTATAGATGTCCATAATGGAATTGGGGGTTCACGACCTTATGTCACCTTGATAAAGTATAACTATCTTTGAGTTATTATACATGCATTATGATGAGTATATGTTGATGATATCACACCGTGCCTATATGGACGGGCAGACACACCACTGTAGTGGGCAGCTTATACCCCGGACGCGGGAGGCCTGGACGCAGGTTAATTATTATCACACCGTACCTATATGGACGGGCAACTTATATATTTATGCATACATGATATGATGATGACTATGAAGTGAGCTAGCATACATTATTTCTTTATGATGGACAGTCAGTTACAGTTGCTCTTTATTTGATGCTTCCTTTATCTCCTTGACATGTTATTATTACTTATGCCTCTTATACTCAGTACAATATTCGTACTGACGTCCGTTTTCTTTGGACGCTGTATTCATGCCCACAGGTAGACAGGGAGGTGATCTTGATCCAGACTCATAGGAGCTAGTAGCTGATTTGAGAGCACTCCATTGTTCCGGAGGTGCCTTTGATTATTCTTCTGTGTACATGTGTATATTTTGGGCATGACGGGGTCCTGTCCCGTCCCTATGTCTAGCACTCTAGTAGAGGCTCGTAGATACGCAGTTGTGGGTTATATGGTCTCACAAGGTTACTATTGTATATATATATATATATATATATATATATATATATATATATATATATATATATATATATATATATATGATACTATTTTGATAGCCGAAAGGCTTAGGTATATAAAAGTATTTATATTCTCAAATGAAAAATGATTTTTCCCTATGAATTGAGTATGAAATTGATAAAAGAACGCTTAATGATTATAATGAGTAGTCGAATGAGTGGTACTCGGTGGTTAGCCCCGGGTACCCGTCGCGGCCCCTAGTCGGGTCGTGACACCAAAGCATAATTAATCTATTATCAAAGTACGTTAAAAAGTGTAATAGAAGAAGGGTTAACCAAAAGGGCAAAACAAAAATGGAATGGACACTATAGCGCAGTAATTTACTGCGCTATAGTAGTTAATGGATCCGTCCCCGTTAACTGCTTTAGCGCAATAAATTACTGCGCTAAAGACATTTTAGTAACATTTTTTTTGTTGGGGTATTTTGGTTCAAAATGTTTTTTTGGGGGGCATTTTGGTTCCGGAGCCCAGAGAAGTGTCCGGAAAGGTCAACGTGGCTTTTACATACAAGAGTTAGGTCCACTCCCTTTTACAAATGTCTTTTTAATACTCCATTAATTTGTTTATCTTAATTTCCTTTTTAATCGGTTTCAAAATTAATGTTTCTTTTTTTATTTGACAATTTTTTAACTCCGACTTTCAACATACCTCATTTGTTTACACTTAATGGAGGTTTGAATTTGAATGGTTTAGCTCTAAGATCATTAAGTGCATTTGTTTTTTTACCAAATCTAACCACTGAATATGTCTGAAAACATCTGACCGAATCAGATCTTGTACAAAGTCTGGAAACCATTCAGACCGTTGCTCTTTTATTTTCTATAATGTTAAATCTAATTATTATAAACTTCTTTTCTTCTTCGATAATCACCCTACAGAACCACTACATCTACTACTAATAACCTGCATCTTCATTTCACGTCTACCTCTTCATCAAATTAGTGGAAGCAATGATTTATATTAACTTCCATTAGTTACTATTTCCTCTTTCTAATCATCACACTACCATTGGCCAGAAAAATATATAAGTGAAATCCATTGACAAGAAAATCGAGCCGATGAGTCAATGTCTCAATGATAGATTGATTATAATTACTGATCATCCGATGGAAACAATCATGAACAAGATCTGGAAAACCTTTGAACTTCTCCAGAAAACGCATTGATAATCGTTTCACCAGATTGATACCACCCACCACCACCTTGATGGTGGTGGTTTCTTGTTCAGTTACGACGGGAAAAATTGTGGGTTCCCTGATAGTGCAATAGGCAGGGGGTGGATTTTGAGGATTTGGAAAAATAAATGGCTTAAAAATTGGATCTGTTTTCTTTTTCTTTGAAATTTGAGTTTTGGAGCTCAAGATTGATTTCAATGGAGGTCTGAAAGTTTAGTTATCCTGGTGGATGTACAATACTACGACAATGAGATCTATAGTCGGTGTCCAACACTAATTAAGAGTTGATATTTTCCCTCTTTTGATTATGTTTATTAATTTTAAAATAAAATAAAATTATATTCATTCAGATGTTAAAAAACAAACAGTCTCAATTATTTAATAATCAGACGTTTGGATAACATCTTAATAATTCAGATCTACATTCAGATTCAGACTTCTTAATCTTAATGAAAACAAATGCCCCCCTTATTATAATTCTACATATCTTTAATTTAAGACCATAAGATTTAATTATTTTTTTTATATTTTCTTAAATTATGTGTCAAATAAAAACCAGACGAACAATTTGAAATGGAAGGAGTAATTCTTTCTTATGTGTCCCATAAGAAACATTAATTAAGAGGGGTATTTAACTATTTTACGCTTTATTGATATTTGAATGATCATAACATCACCCTTATTATTAAGGTGTTTGTCAATCTTCACGAATAAAATTTAGTACTAAGGATGAAATGAGAAAAAAGTAATTCATTTTTTCTTGAACTTCTAAAACGATTAATAATTTGAGACAACTATTTTTAAAAATCACGATAGAAAATTTGAGACAGAGGGAGTAATCCATAAACTTAATGTTTCTTGTCTTGAAAATCCTTTTGTAATGACTACGTTAGATATTTTATGTCACGACCCAATTTTCAAAGCTATGAAGGCACCAACCCCCCAGAGCAGAGCCAGAAACTTCGTCAAGAGTGCTTAATCTTTGAAGAAGTAAAAAAAAAAAAAATCGATGAGCGTGTGCACAAAATTGAGTGAGTGCACAAAATTGTTTAGACTAAAAGATATTTAACAAATCATAATATTTTTAATAAAACTTAAATTGTGTAAATCAAAACTAAAGTAAAAATCTTAACAAACGAAATTTTACAAGATAAAACATAATTAAAATATATTTGTAACAAACGTAACAATTGTATAATTCAAAACTAAAGTAAATTAACCCAATTATCGATGAAAATTTAACGAGGTTTTATCTTTTGAAATAGTCTTATAAATTATTTCTAGATATTATACTTATTTTAATTAGGAAGAAAATGTCAAAAACGTTTGGTATGGTTTGTTTAAAAAATAAGTTTTATTTACTAGTTATTGCTTAGGGAGACAAGATAAAGCAATAAATGTAAGTTCTCATGTAACTGTGTAAGAACCGAACACGGGACTCTCAGGACACTTTGAACACCTTTTGACACGGGGTCGCCCCTCTCATTTTGATCATAGGTGTTCAAATAACAAAATATATCCATTTTAAATGATTTTTAACCTATATATGTCACGACCTAAAATTCAAAGTCGCGATAACATCTATTCCCATTCGATAGGTAAGCCAACCCAACCATTTACCAATTAAGTTAGATATACAGAAAGTAAAAGAGAAGTTAAATGTCTAAAGACTAAGTCTTTCATTACGAAACAAGTGCAGAAATACAAATACCACTCAAGACTGGTGTCATGTGTATAAGAGCCACTACGAATACAATACAAGGGAGAAATCCATTGATACACTGTCTAGGTACAAATGAAAGACAGGAATAAATAAAGATAGAGGGAGAAGGGTGCTGCTGACAAACAACTCACCACATCCTGCAACCTATACGAAGTTAGCTCAACAGACTCCGTCTCAGAAGCCCTAAATATCCTCAACGTGCGCTGCATCTGCCGAATAAACTCATGTGGATCAGCCTCAGGCTTTGACCCGGAAAACTCTGGAGGCTTACAACTTAAGAAGTCATGAGCCCTCAAACTATCATGTCTATCCGCATAATCCACCCCAAATCCATGTCTGCGAGCCTGCCCTGCTGCTAACCTGGTCAGTAACTGGAATGCATCCCTCATAGCCCTATCCTCCGCCCCTGGCTGGGGAGCTGAAGGCTCGGGTGCTGAAACCTCAGGAGCTGGCGGTAGAGCCGTCCCCTGTTCTGCAGCTGCTGCTGCTCTAGGCTCCTCTGGTAGTGTCGGCGTAGCGGAGCTCGCTGACTGGAGCATAATCTCAGGCACAGACTGGGCATGGGCCCTAGTAATTCTCCGAGTCTGACTGGTCTCTCCAGCTACTGACTTTCCCTTCTGGGCAGCTGTCGCTTTCTTTGGAGGCATCACTGTAAACATAATAATCCGTTAGGGAGGAATTATCCTGATAATACAGCTCTATCGCACGATCTAGAGTAAGAAGGAAAGATAACACCCTAAATGTCCTGTAGCTTCCTGTGTATAGATGTGGTGCACAACACACCGATAAACAAGACTCTACTAGACACGGTCTATAGACACTCCGAGAATGAACCGCTCTGATACCACTTTTGTCACGACCCAACCCCGTAGGCCGTGACTGGTGTCCGAGCTGGACACTCATAGACCCACCTGTTAGCTATAGTCAACTCATAACTAGCATGATAAGGAACTTATAAAAAAAAAAACAAGACGTTGTCTCTAAACTGTCACATGTATACATATATCACAACAACCTGTCTCCTGAGGAGTAACAACTAACAACAAATAACATCGTACATAAGCCGGCAAGGCTATCATGATATAGGGGAACGTCCCAGCCATACACAAAGCGACAAGGCTGTCATAACACATAACTTCCCAAAACATATATATATATATATATATATATATATATATATATATATATACGCAAGTCGACAAGGCTGCCACTACGAATGGGAACGTCCCAAAGCATAAGTCATACAGACACAACTGAACAACGTCAATATACAGCCCACGCATATGTCTATAGACCTCTAAAAGTAACAACAGTATCATATGACGGGACAAGGCCCTGCCGTACCCCTGGACAGAACACATATATACAACAAAAAGGTTCTGTACCAAAATCTGGGAGCACTCCAAGATAGCTGAATAGATATCCTAAGCTGGCGGATCCCCAAAACGAGCGTCTGTACCTGCGGGCATGAAACGCAGCCCCCCAAAGAAAGGGGGGTCAGTACGGAATATGTACTGAGTATATAAAGCACGAAATACAATTAGGTAGATCATAACTGAAATAGAGATTCCAGGGGACAAGTATGATAATCAAGAAATCGCTGTACCTGTGCATTACGAAACAAAATCATGCATATCATTATCATATACCGTACCCGGCCCATTATGGGACTCGGTGGATAAAATCATGTCATCATGTCAGCATACTATCATATCATCATCATATATATATATATATATATATATATATATATATATATATATATATATATATATATACCGTACCCGTCCCTCTAGTGTGGGACTCGGTGAATAATGTCATCATATGCCCTCCTGGCCGCCATAACATATCATCATATCATCATATATATATATACCGTACTCGGCCCGCTAGTAAGGGACTCGGTGAATAATTCAGTGACACTGTGCACGATAACATACCCGGCCCGGGACTCGGTGAAAGATGTAACAACAGTATGCACGAGCAGAGTAGTGAGTAACCATATACATACAAATCATCTTTTGAGACTCAATAGATAAGTAGACTAATCAGCCTTCAAGTATCAGGATAATAGCCATATTAAGTTCTCTCTAAATGTCATTAAGAAATACATTAAGGAAAGTCTCAGGGATCGTAGACATGTATCAAATCAATACGAGACAGCTTATGAAAGTTAAGGACATTACTCATTATAGAATTCTTTAAGAATAGGAACTTTTATACATCATATACTAGCCAATCGTGTAAGAGACTTGAGGGCAATAGCTCGACTATCCTGAGAGTTCTAACATCAAGAAACGAATAAGAATCATAAATCATGCTCGGAACTAGTGAATAGAAATGCCCCAAAACTCATATCAGTCATCACTTAAGTCTAAGACATGCCAAAAGAAAGAAGGGACGACTTTACATACCTTTAGCGTTTATTCGCAACACAACACGTGTACGCTGCCCAATAGCACTTCACCCTATATTAAGACGTCAAGAACTACGATTAAACTATGAAGAGATTCAAAACGCATTCTAACGTTAGTAACTTCTTTCTAAATAATTTGACGACATCTCCTTTACATTCAAATCAACCACATACAGTCAAGCCAACACCAATGATCACACGTTCAAGTGCTAACTCGAGACCATTCAAATAAGACTCGAGGACACTTCGGACAACCCGCACAATATTCAAAACAGCCCAACCAACATACCATACAACCCGCAATCTTCCAAACTCAACAAGAACAACAACAACACATTCTTTTCTTCCAATTGCACAAATCCTACCAACAACCACAGGTTTAGCAACATCATTTATATAAATGCAAGAATCTATATTAGCATCATATTAGCTTCTACAACAGCCCACAAACAATTACAACTCCAACTTGAACCATTAAACCTTCATTCTCACCATAAAATCCATAACAACAACAACCAAAACATCAAGTAAATCAATTCACCAATTTCTCCTAAAACAACCCCTACACGGCCTCAACACAATCACACATAGTTCCATGAATTGCATTCATTTCTACACACTACAATACGTTCAAATCATCCTCAATACATGTACAAGAAAGTTAAATCTTACCTTTAATACTTGGCTTCTCAACTTGGATAGAATTTGTGCCTTGAATTTAACACGTGTTCTTGCTACTCCAATGACTACTCCACATTGTTATACACCTTTTAAGGAGTTGAAATTCTTGAAAAAAATATTTTTTGATCAACCCTAAAGAACTTCAATCTCGGCCAGCCATGGCCGAGAGTCTCTCTCTCTATCTCTTAGTTTTCTTAAGTTTGAGAAGATGAAATGAATTGGATAGTTGATGAATGAATCATAAATTTACTATATATGGGAAGTCCATGGGCTGGACATGTGTCCCACCCAATGTTTAAGCCAATTACACTTGGCCATGTCACGGGTGGGGCCCACACGACCACCATGGCCAATTAATGAAGTGATTAAATTTTCTAATCCCACTTAATAATCTAATCATGGTTAATTAATCCCTAATCTCCATTAATATTTCTATACCAAATAAAATTTATAAGCAACTTGTGCATTAAAACAAAATCGGAGGTTAAAAGTCTCTACCTCGGATCCCAAAATAGTCTCGTTCTTAACTTGTCGCGATTAGTTAGTGTCACGACCCAACTCCGTAGGCCGCGACTAGTGTCTGTGCTGGACACCCAAATGTACCCAATAACCCAGACTAGCATATCAGCAGAATGTATCCATATAAAAGTCAGTTGGCGTTACTAGTTATCATAGATGAACAAATATAGCACATGGAAGCCGATAAGGCTGTCACAGATCATATCATCCCAAACCATATACAGAACCCACACAAGTATGTCTACAGACCTCTACAGAACATAACAGAATCATAAGACGGGACAGGGCCCCGTCATACCCTTGAATAGCATACATATATACAATAGCAGCAGACTGTACCAACATATAGGCTCTGGACGAAAGAGCACTCCCAAAATAGCAGAATAGATATCCTAGGCAGGCGGTCAGCAAATCTGTCGTCTGTACCTGCGCGGCATGAAAACGCAGCCCCCGAAGGAAGGGGGTCAGTACGAAATATGTACTGAGTATGTAAAGCACGGAACGTAGTAAACAAAGTCATAGAAGCAGAAGATACAGAAAATGAACTGAATATCCAGATTAGCAAAATGCTGATCATATAGCATAAATAGTATTCGCTGAAAACATATGTCGTACCTGGTCCCATTACGGAACAAGATCATAACCGAAACAGAACTTACAGAGGAGCGAGTGTAACATCCGAAGTATCAAATGCATATTTTCAAAACATGAGGAGTGTGTACAGAAACATATACCATATCATATCCGACCCCTGCCAAGGGACTCGACAAACAGAACGTGGTCACCCCCCCGACGCTGGTGCCGCAACACATAAGGAGCAGAATAAGGGATAACCCCGTAACATAACATATCATATCAGATGGCCATATCAGATCATATCATATCAGAATGTGTGTACATGGCACAGCATACTCCACAACCCATGTACATATATACCTGCCCCCTCACATCGAGGCACGGCGAACAATGCAGTGGAAGTCGCTTGAGAACATATCCTGGCCCGGGCTCAGTGTGGGAAACATTGAGGCATCCACGAATGGAGTAGTGAGAAACTAAATGCAAATAAAAATACCATATATTTCCAGAGACTCAATGAGGCACATCGAATGACAAATCAAACCAATGAAATCGGACATAATCATAGTAAGTGTATGTCGTATGCCATAATGAGTTTCGGAAGAATAATCCTTCTGGGATCATTTTCATATTCCAAAATAGTTTACCCGACTCGAGGGAATCATTAAAACAATTTTCCTTAGTAGTTAAAAGGATAGTTAAAACGTTTCATTTTATATTGTTCGAAAATAAGGCAATAGTACAATAAAAGGCAAAGCGGGAATAGTGGGAGACTAAATGAGACACAAAATATCATACCTTTACAGAGATTCAATAAAGTATTTAGAATAAGTATCATTGGTAGTTAGAAGAGTAGTTAAGGCGTTTCCTTTAGAACCGCTTGAAATTAAGTTATAAACACACAAAAAGGGTAAAATCGAAAATAGTGGGCCCACCTCGGGACAACGAAGCGGTGGGCTCAAATTACGTATATTAAGCTTATGGGGTCACCTATAGAGGTTCTAAGGACATTTCATAACTTTCTAGACAATTTGCGGAAATTTGCACAAGTCTTTATCAAAACATACTTATAGGGTTCAATTCCATTGAATGAAAAAGGGATATTTTCAAATGCGGATTCCGATGAACAGAATATTTTCCGAAGCTCAAATCAGATCCTAGTACACCTAGGACATGCCAAAAGAAGAATCGGGATAGCTTTACATACCTTTTTCGCCCTTTACGCTAGTCCAAATTCAATTCCCGTTTCCTTCAAAATCTACAATTGGTCACAATTACCAAATATCAACTTCAACCCTTTAAGAATTCAATCTTAATTCATACTTGTCTACGGAAATTTGGGCAGCATCTCCCCTATACATATAGCATCCCCGAGAATTTAACTCGGCCAAAATAATTCAACAACAACCCAACAACAACACCAACAACAACAACAACAATCACTACACAACACAATATAGCATAACTAGTCCTCTTTCCAACATAGTGCAATAACTTTCATTCCAACTTCACATTTCCAAACCAATCTCAATGTTTTTACATTCATTACTAATCAAGATCATTACAACATAATTGGGACGCATTTCATATCATTTCTTCAAAATATTCACAAGATATACAAAATATACAAACTTTCCACCAAAACCATAATCCATCCAAAACTTCTAATCTTCAATCTACATATTCATAACATTTTTCCATCTTCCAATTTCATCAACCATAATCATAATTTACATCTTAACAACTTCATTTTCACAATTACATAAATCTACCATAAAATCACAAAACTTCCCATAACAACTTAACAACCAATCTTTCATGCTATTATGGACTTACATCCCTCCAAATCCACCAACTAACATAATAATTCACATTTAGAACTTCACTTCCATAATTTCATAAAAACTACATTAAAATCACATAATTTCCTATAACCATTTTCAACAATTTTCCATACCAACTTGAACCATTTCCTTCCATTTCCATTACAAGGCTTCAACAACACAACTAACATAACAAATAAAATTGGTTCATCCTTCTACACACATACATACCCACTTTGCAAACTTCCATATTTCCATAATTTCCACTCATTTCTACATACTACAACATAAACAAACCTTCATAACATAAGAAAAAGGAATTGATTCTTACCTTTTTCTACAAATTTCTTCACTTGAACAAGTTGTCAACTTGAAGAAATAAGTGCTCCTTCTTCCAAAACAACTACACCAAGTTGTAAAGGACCCTTGAATTAGTAGGAATGCCACAAGAAAATAATTTTTGGGAGAAGATTTCAAAGGGCAAAAATTTGCAAGCCAAGGACGTATGGCCTTCAAGTTTTTTTGCTCTTGTTCTTCATCTTTTGTTTCTTGAAGCTTCTCTTAGATAAATGATGAATATATGGTCCTTTATATTAATTTGGCACATGGAAAAATTCATTAACTTGGTGGACTTGGGACTATGATGGCCGGCCACCCCCTTCAACATTGGGCCTTGATTTTTCTCTTCATTCATTTTTTTTTGGGCCAACCCGGTTGGTCCCGAGTTGGGCCTAGCCCACTGACCTTTCGACCTTAAAACGTCCATATCTCCGTGTACCGACGTCACCTTGGAACCCACGACCTATGGATGGAAATCTAATTCAATTATCTACAACTTCTATTTCATGGTATATTTTCAAATTCCAAACTTATAATACAGTTTTTCCCCCCAAAGTCAGGTCACCCGAAAACGTTTTCTTAACAATATTCGTTTGGAGGACTTCCATTTTGATTTGGCCCAAGGGTCCTTCTTGAGTTGTGTTTAACTTCACATATGTGATTCATATAATTTGTCATATGTCCCAAAAAAAAATCTTGACGTGTGGGCCCCACCTCAACTTACAATTAATCCGACGTTCAAAAATACGAGATGCAACAGTTAGAATATCCCAATGTACAAAAATACGGGATATAACATCCTTCCCCCCTTTAGAACATTCGTCCTCGAATGTTAAATCGGTCTTAAGGGTCTTATTATCACTTCGAGGGAGTCTCTTTCATAGTTGTCACATATAACTTTATTTACCAATCAATATAATCAACGAGGAGTTTAGATTACCTGTAGGCATAAGAAACAAATAAGGGTATTTGATCTTCATTTCCTCCTTGGCTTCCCAGGTCATCTCTTCCCTGTTGTTGTTTCGCCACAATACTTTAACAGAAGCCACGTCTTTAGAACGCAACCTTCTCACTTGACGATCCA
This sequence comes from Lycium barbarum, assembly GCF_019175385.1. Classification (NCBI taxonomy): domain Eukaryota; kingdom Viridiplantae; phylum Streptophyta; class Magnoliopsida; order Solanales; family Solanaceae; genus Lycium; species Lycium barbarum. Next base: position 105,877,045 of record NC_083344.1, on the reverse strand, counting down.
GTATAGCTATAGGCTGCTCCTCATAAGATAACTCCTCTATCACCTGGATATCATCTATGGGAAATACTCTGGAAGGATCGCCTATAGATTTGCGAAGCATTGACACGTGGAAGACTGGATGCACTGCCCCCAAATCAGCTGGTAGGTCTAATTCGTAGGCAACCTGACCTACTCTATGGACAATCTGATAAGGCCCAATATATCTCGGGCTGAGCTTTCCCTTTCTGCCGAATCTCATAACACCCTTCATGGGTGATACCTTCAAGAACACCCAGTCACTAACCTAAAATTCCAAGTGTCAACGTCGATTATCTGCATATGACTTCTGCCGACTCTGGGCTGCCAGTAATCTCTCCTGAATAAGCTTCACTTTATCGACAGCCTGCTGAACCATATCTGGGCCTATCAACTTAGCCTCACCAACATCAAACCAGCCTACAGGTGATCTGCACTTTTTTCCATATAGAGCCTCATACGGTGCCATCTGGATGCTAGAATGGTGTTATTATAGGCGAACTCAATAAGTGGCAAGTGATCATCCCAACTACCCCTGAAATCAATAACACAGGCCCGCAACATATCTTGTAGTGTCTGAATGGTACGCTCGGCCTGTCCGTCAATCTGAGGGTGAAATGCTGTACTGAGACTCACTTGTGTCCCGAACCCCTCCTGGAAGGATCTCCAGAAGTTAGCTGTAAACTGGGCTCCTCTATCGGAGATAATAGCTGTGGGGACCCCGTGAAGTCTCACTATCTCCTTAAGGTATAACCTTGCATAATCCTCAGCTGAATATGTAGTCCTGACTGGAAGAAAGTGGGCTGATTTTGTCAACCTATCAACGATGACCCAAATAGAGTCATATTTTCGCGGAGTGCGAGGTAAACCTGTGATGAAGTCCATATTGATTACCTTCCATTTCCAGGTCGGAATCTCCATCTCCTGTAACAGTCCCCCAAGCTTCTGGTGCTCGATCTTAACCTGTTGACAATTCGGACACTGAGCAACAAACTCTGCTATATCCTTATTCATGCCATCCCACCAATATAAGCATCTGAGGTCATGATACATCTTCGTTGACCCTGGATGAACAGAATAACGGGCATAGTGTGCCTCTCCCATAACATGTTGTTGTAACCCTGCAATCTCAGGTACACATAATCTGCCTCTGTATCGTAGTACCCCGTCGGGTGTAATATCGAATGGGGTCTCTTCCTTTTGAAGAGCTGCGTCTCTATAATGTACAAGAGTAGGGTCCTCGTACTGATGTCTCTTTACCTCCTCTATAATAGAAGACTCAAAAATTCCTCGCACAGAAACCCTGCCATTATCAGAGTCAGCCAAACGGACTCCCAGACTAGCTAACTGACGAACCTCACAGACTATCTCTTTCTGCTCTGGTTGTACATCTGCCAAACTACCCATAGATTTACGGCTGAGTGCATCTGCTACGACATTGGCCTTTCCTGGGTGGTATAAAATGTCAACATTATAGTCCTTCAGCAACTCCAGCCATCTCCTCTGCTGCAAATTTAACTCTTTCTGCTTGAAGATGTATTGGAGACTCTTGTGATCTGTATAAATATCAACATGCACGCCATATAGATAATGTCTCCATATCTTCAACGCATGAATTACTGCTGCTAACTCCAAATCATGTGTAGGATAATTCCTTTCATGTTTCCTGAGCTGCCGGGAGGCATAGGCTATAACTATGCCATGCTGCATCAATACACAACCTAGCCCAACACCGGAAGCATCACAATAAATGACATAGCCATCTGGTCCCTCAGGAAGAGTTAGGACTGGGGCTGTAGTCAACTTGTCCTTCAATAATTGGAAGCTCCGCTCACAAGCATCGGTCCACTGGAACTTAGTTGCCTTTTGAGTTAGCCTTGTTAAGGGCGCTGAAATTGAAGCAAACTTCTCCACAAATCTCCTGTAATACCCTGCTAGCCCCAATAAACTACGTACCTCAGTAGGTGTCATAGGTCTAGGCCAAGTCTTTACGGCCTCAATCTTCTGCGAGTCTACCCGAATGCCATCAGCTCCGACGATATGCCCCAAGAATGGTACTGCAGTTAACCAGAATTCATATTTGGAGAATTTAGCATATAACTTCTGGTGCTGGAGCACCCTAAGTACTGTCCTCAGATGATTTGCATGTTCCTCTTCTGATCGTGAATAGACCAGAATATCATCAATAAATACAATCACGAAAAGATCAAGAAATATCTTGAACACTCGGTTCATCAAATCCATAAATACTGCGGGAGCATTTGTCAACCCAAAGGACATCACCCTAAACTCGTAATGCCCGTATCCGGTCCTGAATGCAGTCTTCGGAATGTCTATCTCCTTTACTCGCACCTGGTGATATCCTGACCGCAAGTCTATCTTCGAAAAACATTTAGCACCCTGCAACTGGTCAAATAAATCATCGATCCTGGGGAGGGGATATATGTTCTTTATTGTTACTTTGTTCAGCTGCCTATAATCGATACACATCCGCAGCGACCCATCTTTCTTTCTTACAAATAATACCAGTGCTCCCCAAGGTGATGTATTGGGCCTGATGAAGCCCTTTTCTAACAAATCTCTCAGTTGCTCCTTCAATTCTTTCAGCTCTGCAGGTGCCATTCTGTAAGGAGGAATAGATATGGGCTGGGTGTTTGGCAATATGTCTATAGTGAACTCTATCTCACGCTCAGGAGGAAGGCCTGGAAGTTCATCTGGGAATACATCTGAAAATTCATTGACTACCGGGACTGACTGAAGAGTCGGTACCTCTGCTTTCAAGTCATGCACACGAACCAGATAATAAATATAGCCCTTTCTCACCATCTTCCTTGCCTTGAGGTATGAAATAAACTTACCCCTCGGCGATGCTGTATTTCCTATCCACTCTATAATTGGATCCCCCGGAAACTGAATTCGAATTATGTTGCCTCTACAATCAACATTATCATAACAAGAAGCTAGCCAATCCATTCCCATAATAACATCAAACTCAGTCATATCTAGCTCTATCAAATCTGCCTTGGTGCAATGACTATATATGATCACCGAACAATCTCTATATACTTGTTTTGCTATAACAGAATCTCCTACTGGTGTAGCTACCTCAAATGGTTCTATCAATTCAGGTTTTATCCCAATTCTACTAGCAACAAATGGCGAAATATACGATAATGTGGAGCCGGGGTCTATCAATGCATATACATCTCGGGAGAAAATCGATAGTATACCTGTAACCACATTTGGTGACGCCTCCTGATCCTGTCTGCTAGGCAAAACATATATGCGGTTCAAAGGACCGCTAGAATTGGAAGCTCCACCACGACCCCTACCACGGCCCGCTAGTGTATGAATACCCTGCCCCATAGGGTGCATAGCCACAGAAGAAGATGAACCAACAACTGACCCAGTAGGCTGAACTGCACCACCTGGACTACCCCCGAATGGACACTCCCTCATAACATGGCCTTGACGGCCGCAAGTAAAGCAAGAACCTGTAGCAAAACGACATTCCCCAAGATGGGGCCTACCACAACGAGAACACTGAGGCAAAGGTGGCCTTGACTGGCGCGAACCCCTGCTCATCTGTGAACCTGAGCTCCTAAAGCTCTGACTGGCCCCGGAATACCCTGTGCTATCAATCCTCCTATCTGTGAACTGTGGGGGTGCACTCCGGGCTGGCTGAGAGGGATATCTACTATAATGCTGCCGAGGCTGCCTGCCCCGAAACTCACCCAGATAGCCGGCTGATCTAGCCCTCTTGGGCTGGCCCCTGTCATAATCCCTATCGGGCTGACGCCCCCTGTGTCGATCCTCCACCCCCTGTGCATACGCCTGTACCCGAGCAATGTCCATCACTGGCTGGGAAGCCATTACTATACAACTATCAACCAAATAACGATCTAACCCCATCACACACCGATGCCCTCTATCCGCCATATCAGTTACAATAGTGGGTGCATATCTAGCCAATGAGTCAAACTCTAGACTGTACTCTCGAACACTCCTGCCCCTCTGCCTCAGCTGTAGGAATCTGTCAACTCTAGCTCGTCGCGTCTCTGGAGGCAGAAAGTGGCCAAGGAAGGCCTCCACGAACTTATCCCACACTGCTGGAGGAGCATCCTCGCCCCTAGACAACTCCCATGACTCATACCAATTGATAGCCACATCCCGCAACCTATACGAAGTTAGCTCAACAGACTCCGTCTCAGAAGCCCTAATTATCCTCAACGTGCGCTGCATCTTCCGAATAAACTCCTGTGGATCATCCTCAGGCTTTGACCCGGAAAACTCTAGAGGCTTACAACTTAAGAAGTCATGAGCCCTCAAACTATCATGTCTATCCGCATAATCCACCCCAAATCCATGCCTGCGAGCCTGCCCTGCTGCTAACCTGGTCAGTAACTGGACTGCATCCTTCATAGCCCTATCCTCCGCCCCTGGCTGGGGAGCTGGAGGCTCGGGTGCTGAAACCTCAGGAGCTGGCGGTGGAGCCGTCCCCTGATCTGCTGCTGCTCTAGGCTCCTCTGGTAGTGACAGCGTAGCGGAGCTCGCTGACTGGAGCATAATCTCAGGCACAGACTGGGCATGGGCCGTAGTAATTCTCCGAGTCTGACTGGTCTCTCCAGCTACTGACTTGCCCTTCTGGGCAGCTGTCGCTTTCTTTGGAGGCATCGCTGTAAACATAGTAATCCGTTAGGGAGGAATTATCCTGATAATACAGCTCTATCGCACGATCTAGAGTAAAAAGGAAAGATAATACCCTAAATGTCCTGTAGCTTCCTGTTTATAGATGTGGTGCACAACACACCGATAAACAAGACTCTACTAGACACGGTCTGTAGACACTCCGAGGATGAACCGCTCTGATACCAATTTTGTCACGACCCAACCCCGTAGGCCGTGATTGGTGTCCGAGCTGGACACTCATATACCCACCTTTTAATTATAGTCAACTCATAACTAGCATGATAAGGAACTTATAAAAAAAAAAACAAGACGTCGTCTCTAAACTGTCACATGTATACATATATCACAATAACCTGTCTCCTGAGGAGTTACAACTAACAACAGATAACATCGTGCATAAGCCGGCAAGGCTATCATGATATAGGGGAACGTCCCAGCCATACACAAGCCGACAAGGCTGTCATAACACATAACTTCCCAAAACATATATATATATATATATATATATATATATATATATACGCAAGCCGGTAAGGCTGCCACTACGAATGGGAACGTCCCAAAGCATAAGTCATACAGACACAACTGAACAACGTCAATACACAACCCACGCATATGTCTACAGACCTCTAAAAGTAACAACAGTAGCATATGATGGGACAGGGCCCTGCCGTACCCCTGGACAGAACACATATATACAACAAAAAGGTTCTGTACCAAAATCTGGGCTCCGGAAACAAGGGAGCTCTCCAAGATAGCTGAATAGATATCCTAAGCTGGCGGATCACCAAAACGAGCGTCTGTACCTACGGGCATGAAACGCAACCCCCCGAAGAAAGGGGGGTCAGTACGGAATATGTACTGAGTATATAAAGCATGAAATACAATTAGGTAGATCATAACTGAAATAGAGATTCCAGGGGGCAAGTATGATAATCAAGAAATCGTTGTACCTGTGCATTACGAAACAAAATCATGCATATCATTATCATATACCGTACCAGGCCCATTATGGGACTCGGTGGATAAAATCATGTCATCATGTCAGCATACTATCATATCATCATATATATATACCGTACCCGGCCCTCTAGTGAGGGACTCGGTGAATAAAGTCATCATATGCCCTCCTGGCCGCCATAACATATCATCATATCATCATATAGATATATACCGTACCCGTCCCTCTAGTAAGGGACTCGGTGAATAATGCAGTGACACTGTGCACGATAACATACCCGGCCCGGGACTCGGTGAAAGATGTAACAACAGTATGCACGAGCAGAGTAGTGAGTAACCATATACATACAAATCATCTTTTGAGACTCAATAGATAAGTAGACTAATCAGCCTTCAAGTATCAGGATAATAGCCATATTAAGTTCTCTCTAAATGTCATTAAGGAATACATTAAGGAATGTCTCAGGGATCGTAGACATGTATCAAATCAATACGATACAACTTATGAAAGTTAAGGACATTACTCATTATAGAATTCTTTAAGAATAGGAACTTTTATACATCATATACTAGCCAATCGTGTAAGAGACTTGAGGGCAATAGCTCGACTATCCTGAGAGTTCTAACATCAAGAAACGAATAAGAATCATAAATCATGCTCGGAACTAGTGAATAGAAATGCCCCAAAACTCATATTAGTCATCACTTAAGTCTAAGACATGCCAAAAGAAAGAAGGGGCGACTTTACATACCTTTAGCGTTTATTTGCAACACAACACGTGTACGCTGCCCAATAGCACTTCACCCTATATTAAGACATCAAGAACTACGATTAAACTACGAAGAGATTCAAAACGTATTCTAACGTTAGTAACTTCTTTCTAAATAGTTTGACGACATCTCTTTTACATTCAAATCAACCACATATAGTCAATCCAACACCAATGATCACACGTTCAAGTGCTAACCCGAGACCATTCAAACAAGACTCGAGGACACTTCGGACAACCCGACCAATATACCATACAACCCGCAATCTTCCAAACTCAACAAGAATAACAACAACACATTCTTTTCTTCCAATTTCACAAATCCTACCAACAACCACTCGTTTAGCAACGTCATTTATATAAATGCAAGAAACTATATTAGCATCATATTAGCTTCTACAACAGCCCACGAACAATTACAACTCCAACTTGAACCATTAAACCTTCATTCTCACCATAAAATCCATAACAACAACAACCAAAACATCAAGTAAATCAATTCACCAATTTCTCCTAAAACAGCCCCTACACGGCCTCAACACAATCACACATAGTTCCATGAATTTCATTCATTTCTACACACTACAACACGTTCAAATCATCCTCAATACATGTACAAGAAAGTTAAATCTTACCTTTAATACTTGGCTTCTCAACTTGGCTAGAATTTGTGCCTTGAATTTAACACTTGTTATTGCTACTCCAATGACTACTCCACGTTGTTATACACCTTCTAAGGAGTTGAAATTCTTGAAAAAATTATTTTTTGATCAACCCTAAAGAACTTCAATCTCGGCCAGCCATGGCCGAGAGTCTCTTTCTCTATCTCTTAGTTTTCCTAAGTTTGAGATGATGAAATGAATTGGATAGTTGATGAATGAATCATCAATTTACTATTTATAGGAAGTACATGGGATGGAAATGTGTCCCACCCAATGTTTAAGCCAATTACACTTGGCCATGTCACGGGTAGGGCCCACACGGCCAATTAATGAAGTGATTAAATTTTTTAATCTTACTTAATAATCTAATCATGGTTAATTAATCCCTAATCTCCATTAATATTTCTATACCAAATAAAATTTATAAGCAACTTGTGCATTAAAACAAAATCGGAGGTTAAAAGTCTCTACCTCGGATCCCAAAATAGTCTCGTTCTTAACTTGTCGCGATTAGTTAGAATATCCCAATGTACAAAAATAAGGGATATAACATTCAAACTCCAGCGGCTTTGTGGGTCCTACTCGTACTTGGAGCCCAATCTGCACCACAAAGAGTGCAACAAGTGTAGCTGAGTACAAACCACTAGTACTCGGTAGGTATCATAGGCCGACAACGATAGGATCACGTATAAAGCATATAAAGACTAAAGAAAGCTTTAAGTGTAAAGAGAAATCTGTAGCACCTTACTATGACCACTTGAGCATATTCCCATGTAATTCAACAAGAAATCAGATAAGTCATTTAAGCACATACCACTTAGAGAAATAAAATAGCAAATGAATTATGAGAATAAAATGCAATGCATTGGCCAAGAAATAACCCGGTACACACATGCTATTGGCCATGCCATATAGTCATGACCCATGGGGGACTCGCGAGGTCCATATACCTGTCACTGTACCGCCCGAGGTTCTTTTTCCTTTGAACTGTGACCACTCACTTTATCGCCGAAATGTGAGACACTCACTATACCGCCCGTCTTTACCGCCGAACTGTGCGAACAATATCCTTACCTCATCTCGGCCCTTATACCATCCCGTATTCTCTTATTAACATAATTTATCCAAATGTACACATAAATAGAAAATGAGTGCAACATGCATAATATCCTATGTCAATAGCATTATGGTTTCCAAGAATGAATATGCGTCATCAAACTAGCTACATATGCCAACTCATAAATCCAGAACAATTTCCTTTCAAAATTATACGAGATATGAAGCGATGAGATAAACAATTCAATCAAACATGTACAATTAAAATAATGGCTATCATAGCCCACATAAACAACAATCATACCAACCTAAGTGGATTTATCACCACAACCACGCCCTAGCGCTCAACATATTTTCCCCATTATTCTAACTACCCAACAATAAACACCGGTACCCACCCAAGTTCTCATCGCATTCACTAAGGTGGGACCCCCATCATACGCAATACCCCTTCAGAATTTATAGAACAAATACGAACTTTAATCAGAGTCTAAAGGATAAACCGTAACCTACCTCGAAAGACGAGCAGGAGCCACAGACACTCAAACTTAAGCCTTCCCCTTATGGAGCGCCTCCGAACAAGCAAAGTCTATAAAAATATGAATTCTACATTAACACACGATTCTAAGGATACTCATATTGCCATAAAATTGGGTTCAAAAAGTCAATCCAAAAAGCCAATCCCGAGCCACAAACATCAAAACTGTAATTTCATTGCAAAATCGGGTCCAATATAGTCAAAATAGTATTCTGAGAGTTTAAACGAGTCCAATGATACCCATATTGCTATACTTTAGTTCGGAATCCCAAAACGATGGTAACCCCGAGCCCTCAAGGGCAAAACAGGAATTTTATTTCAAAATTAGTTTACCCATAGCTTAAGTAGTCTAAACCCAGAAAACCCATTCAAAAAATCATCATCTTGATACTCAAATCCATGATCTACCACTTTTCAACTTTTGGGTTCAGCACCCTAATTTTCCCCAACCAAAATCAAGACTAAAACTTAAATAAGCCTCGGGGTTCATGGGGAAATACAAAAATGGAGGTTAGGAACTTACCGACTATTTGAGATGAATCCATAGACATCGAAATCGCTCAAATCCAAGCTCGCAAACTTGTGAGAAAAAATGACTAAATTTTTAAACAAAGTGAAAAACGCAGCAGCTGTCCCGGTCCGAATCAGATGCTAAATGTAATGGAGTGATAAAGAGAATTATGAATTCAAGGAAAAATAGATGAATTCGAATCAAAGTGGATTTTATTGATAATGGGTTCAACAATACAACTCAGTGAATTATAATGGAAATCTAGGAACAAAATGGAATTGATGATCCAAATATTCCCAAGCTTCAACGTGAAACTGTAATGGAGAACTTAGGAGATAGGGATTGAAAAAAAGAATTGAGAAATGAGAAGTTGAGAGAGAGGAGGTTAATACTGGATTGATAACTGCCCTTCAACACCCCAAATTCTATTATTTAATCTCAACTAACACTAGCTAAGCTAATCTCCACCATAGGATTATATTTGCCACCTTCTAATCTGGGCCGTTGATCTGTAGGTGATCTCTTCATCCGCATGGCACAAATGATTGCTGCATCTCGTGTCATATGTCGACCCAATGCTCCTAATCACATTTCACGACTTGAACTTATTTCCCCCAAATTGAGCTAAACCCTAATTGAATTCCCAATTCATAACAATGCCAACCCCTTTAAAATGACCTTGTCCTCAAGGTCACAATTGAGCTGCAAATTCAGGGAATTGAGCTCGAATATAGTTCCAATCTTCCCAAGTAGCCTCGTCCACACTCAAATTTTACCAATGAACCAACACTTTAAGGACGACTACGTTGTTAACCTTGACCATGAGACGTCAAAGAATGGCTAAGGGTTGGATCAACACATGTCCTTCTACATCACAGATGGGTAATTTGTTAGTCAGGAAGGATATCAGGACCCACACGCTTCTTTAGTTGCGAGATGTGAAACACGGGGTGGATTTTGGGAACCCTCCGGTAAGGTCAAGCGGTAAGCTACTGAATCAATCCTTTCTAGTACTTGATAAGGACCGTAAAACTTTGCACTGAGCTTTAAATTTTTACGTATAGCCATATAAGCTTGCCGATATGGCAGAAGCTTCAAATAAATCCAATCCTCGACTTGTAAAACCCTGTCAGTCCTGTTCTTGTCAGCGATGAACTTCATTCTTGCTTGAGCCATGTGTAGATTGTCTTTAAATTGTTGTAATAAGTTTTGTTGTTGAGCTTAGCAAGCTCCTACAATCGTGTGTGTTAAATAGGGTATGGATCCCAATGGGATCTGAGGTGGTGCATAACCATATAGTGCTTCAAAAGGGGTAGCTTTAAGTACAGTATGGTAATTGGTGCTATACCACCATTTTTGTAAGGGTAACCACTTCATCAAACTCTTAGGATTAGAAAAAACCATAGCTCTAAAACAGGACTCAAGACATCTGCTAAGCCTTTCAGTCTGATCATCAGACTGTGGATGGTAAGAAGTTGACATTGCTAACTTAATTCCCATAGTCTTGCATAGTTGCTGCCAGAACAAACTAGTAAAGATGGAATCTCTGTCTGTTACAATAATTCTAGGAAGTGCAGGTAATTTATACACCTCTTAAAAAAATAGATCAGCAACTCTTTAGCTATGTATAGATGTTTCAATGGTAAAAAATGCTCATACTTAGTGAGTCCATAAATGACTACTTATATGGCATTCTTATGACCAGATGAGGGCAATCCCTCAATAAAGCCCATTGCTATATCCTGCCAAGGAAGATCAGGAATGGGCAAGGGTTGTAATAACCCAGGATAATGAACATGCTCCGTCTTGAATCTTTGGTAAGTATCACAAGCAGCAACCCAAGAACTAATCTCCTTCTTCATATTAGGCCAAAAGAAAATCAGCTCACCCTTCTATAAGTGCCCTATTTTCCAGAGTGTCCTCCCAAAGGTGATGTATGAAATACAACAAAAATTTGAGATCTAAGGTCAGATGATTTACCTACATAGATTTTTCCTCTGAATCTGATAATTCCCTGATTCAGTGTGTAGTCAGGCTTGTTGTTGGGGTCAGTTATTAGCTTTGTCAGTAGTTGTAAAGTAGTATAATCATGCTCATAACTCTGAGAAATTTCAAGCATCTAAGTAGGTTCCATACTAGTCATAGCATGAAAACTAGACTGTAACGACCCGCTTGGTCGTTATAGTCGTTTCGGTACTTTTGATCCTTACCTGAATTTGTTTAGCTCACGTTTGACCTGAGGGGACCGTTTACACGCTTCTCGAGGTGTTTGGATTTGATTTGGGTGACTTTTTGAGAAAATTGGGCTTTAAGCGAAAAAGAGTTGACTCATAGTTGACTTTTAGGTAAACAGATCTTTTTCAAAAATTCGTTGATTCCGAGAGGTTCGAATCCTCTTTTAGAACTTTTTGTATATTTGGTTAGGTTCCCAATGCACTCGGGTGCATTTCGAGACTTGAGTTAGGAAGTTGATGTTGAAGTATTGGGGGTTGACTCGATCAACGAGACTTCCGTTGGGAATTCTGAGGCCATGAGTGCTTTCGTAGCGTGTTTTTATGTATGTCTATATATTTGATATGTGAGTAGATGGTCTCGGGAGATAGTCAGAAATTCAGGATTTGAGGCAACACTATTGGTGGCGTCGGATGAAGAGGGATATAGCCAATTTCGTGGCTAAGAGTGGTAATTGTCAGCAAGTTAAGTATGAGCACCAGCGACCCGGTGGTGTACTTCGGAGGATGCCCATTCTCGAGTGGAAGTGGGAGAGGATTGTCATGGATTTCATTGTGGGTCTTTCAAAGACCTGGTAAGTTTGATTCGATTTGGGTGATAGTTGATTAGTTGACTAAGTCCGCTCATTTCATTCCAATTCAGATTTCCTATACTGCAGAGAAGTTAGCCAAGTTGTAGTTCATGATATTATGAGATTGCATGGGGTTCCTATTTCTATCATATCTGATCGGGGTACTATTTTCACATCCCATTTCTGGAGAGCTTTTCATGATGAGTTGGGTACCTGATTGGATCTTAGTACAACTTTCCACTCCTAGACCGATGGGCAGTCCGAACGGACCATTCAGGTACTCGAGGATATGTTGAGAGCTTGCGTTATAGACTTTGGTAGTCATTGGGATCAGTTCTTGCCGTTGGCCGAGTTTGCATATAATAACAGTTATCACTCGAGTATCGGCATAACACCTTTTGAAACTTTGTATGGTAGGAGATGTAGATCTCCGGTTGGTTGGTTTAATGCATTTGAGGCTCGACCTTAGGGTACAGATCTATTACGAGAGTCTCTTAAGAAGGTGAGGGTCATTAAGGCCAAGCTTTTGGCAGATCAGAGTCGACATAAGATGTATGCGGACCGAAAGGTCCGAGATTTAGAGTTTGCCGTTAGTGATCAGGTTCCATTGAAGATTTCACCTATGAAGGGTGTTATGAGGTTTGGGAAGAGAGGCAAGTTGAGTCCGAGGTATATTGGGTCATTTTAGATTCTTGACCTTGTGGGCGATGTTGCTTATGAGTTGGACTTGCCGCCAGGCTTGGCAGGAGTTCATCCAATTTTCCATGTGTTTATGCTGAAAAAGTACCATGCCGATAGTACATATATTGTTCGTTGGGACTCGATATTACTTGATGAGAATTTGACCTATGAGGAGGAGCCTATAGCGATTTTGGATAGGCAGGTTCGAAAGTTGAGGTCTAAGGAGATTGCTTTTGTGAAGGCGTAATGGAAGCATCGTCCTGTTGAGGAGGCCACTTGGGAGACTAGTCCGATATGCCTAGCCGATATCCTCAGTTTTTCGTTGATTCAGGTACTTCTCCGTTCCTTTCCCTTCGTCACTCGAAGACGAGCGATGGTTTAATTGGTATCTGATGTAATGACTCGCTTGGTCGTTATAGTCTTTTCGGTACTTTTGACCCTTTCCAGAGTTTGTTTAGCTCACGTTTGACCCGAGAGGGCCGTTGACACACTTTTCGAGGTGTTTGGATTTGATTTGGGTGACTTTTAGGAAAATTAGGCTTTAAGCGAAAAAGAGTTGATCAAAGTTGGCTTTTGGGTAAACAGACCTTTTCGGAAATCCGACAATTTAGAGAGGTCTGGTCTTTTAGAACTTGTTTATATATTTGGTTTGGTTCCCAATGCACTCGGGTGCATTTCAGAACTTGGGTTAGGAAGTTGATGTTGAATTATCGGGGGTTTACTCGATCAACGAGACCTCTGTTGGGAATTTCGAGGCCACGAGTGCGTTCGTAGTATATTTTTATATATTTCTGCATATTTGGTATGTGAGCAGATGACCTTGGGAGATAGTAAAAAATTAGGGATGAGTTGTGAAAAACTTGGGATTTCTGATGTTTGATGCCCGCTTTGGCGGCACTAGCATAGCGGCAACGGTACCGCTTTAGCGGTCACCCTGCCGCTGAAGCGGCCTATGTGATTTGGGCATGACCGCTATAGCGGTCATGGGATCGCCAAAGAGGTGCCGTTGAAGCGGTATAGTGGTCGCGGAAGCGGGTGACGGGCTTTTAATTTCATTAAATGAAGTGTTTAAAGCCCTAAGTCCCTCATTCATTACTATTTCAAAAACTGAGTTATTGGGAGCATTTCAAGGTGATTCTTGGGGGAAAATCCTGGTGGTAAGTCCTTCTATCTCCTTTGCTATTCCATGATTTCATTATCACCTTGGGATTCCTGTATCATGCTAGTTCGCTAGAGTTCAAGAACTAATAAAGGGTTCAATGAGTTCTTCTTCTAGGCTTTGTAATCTTGATTTATTGGTTGGGTTAGCTTCTTTAAGCATGGAATTGATGATTAGAATATTTGATTTCATAATTTCTTCCTAATTAGTGACTAATTTATGGAATTGAAAGTCAGGGTTTATACCTAAATTTGGGGGTTTTGCCTAGAATCCGAATTTAAGTAAATTGTTGGTTATTCTAGTTTGATATTGATGGGAATTGCCTATAGCTTTAATTTCATGTTGCAACCTTTAGATTCCTAATTTCACCCTTCTAGTTCATAAAACCCATTCCACAGGTTGGGAATTTGGGTCTTGAATAAAAGTAAGGTTTGATCGATGTTCTTCTTGATTCTAATTTCTTGATTTCAATGTGCTTAGACTTTCTTTATCTTGAGGCTCAAAGGAAAGGAAAGACTAAGGTGTGATTGTGGAGACCTTGCTGTTCGGCCTTTTAGGTACCCCATGGTGAGACTTCGTTTAGCGAAACATATATTTAGACGATATTGTCGGAGAATACATGTAAACCTTCGGGTATGAAGTTCGATTGGATATTGTCTTAGGTTGGGCCCTGTTGTGTTATTTGGGGGTTAGCTACCCCATTGTGTTGTGACTTATCTTGTTCTATTGTTGTTGGCTCAATGCCATGTGGAGATAGTAGATATTGCCGACTATATATATCTTGATTATGATATTATAGTACCTTTCTAGTTGTCGTTTGAGACGAGGATTGTGATTCTATTATGGCTTATTGTGTAGCCTTTTATTGATATTGTTGGTGTGCCCATGTGTGGTACTTTTGATATTGATTTGATTATTGACATTGAACTCATACATTACACGCATTCTCATCCTTCAGGATATACTGTTGATGCATTGATGATATACAAGGAAACACTATTATGAGCTGGGCTCAGTTGGATGAGAGTGACGTGAGCACCGATGTCCGATGTTTACCCCGGAATCAAGGTATGAGTACTGGTAGCGATTGTCGAGGCTGTTGCTGGAATCGTGAGGGTACATGGACTTCGCGGGTCCCCCATGGGTTGTGCTGTTGAGATGTGATGTTCCATCATCGGAGTACATGTGTACGGTACATATGTATTGCATTCACACTTCATACATTGTTGCATTGCATTGTACTATGGCTTCTATCATGATATTCTTATGATGTACTTGTGATACACGGACTCAGATTGAATATATTGAGACTTGGTTTGGGGTTTAGATGCTATAACATAGGTGATGACGTGTACTTAGTTACTGGCTCGTGATTGACTTATACCTTGTTGATTTACCTGTTTATCTTACTTTATTGCCTTGATATATGTTAGCTTATCTTAATCGGCCTATGATGCCTATCAGTACTTGTTGTTTGTACTGACCTGCACTTGCTGCATTCTTTTATGAATGCAAAGTTCCAGGTGGGTTTGACCTCTACTCCTCGTGGCTAATAGTAGTTTGAGAGTTGCTGTTTAGAGTCTTACAGGGTAAGTGCGATGACGTTCGCCGCCTTGAAGATTCTTCTTTTATTTATGTCTTACTTGATATTTTGAGACATATTGAGACTATTGTATTATTATTATTTCCAGACTAGTAGATTCTATTTAGAGGCTCTTGTATGAGTACACTAGATTCTAGCGTTGTTTTGATGTATTCCTTACTTCCATAAATTTTCTATATCATTATCGTCAGACTTATGTATTTATATTTCTTCCGCTTAATTATTATCTTTTTAAGTGTTTTTGAAATGTTGGATTAAGGGTTCGCCTACCGAGGCGAGAAAGTGCCCTCATGACTTAGTGAAATTGGGTCGTGACATAGACTACTCCTCTTGTCTTCTTGATAGTGTATCTGCCACTATGTTTTCAGTACCCTTTTTATATTGAACTTCATAGTCCAACCCCAAAAGCTTGGTCAGTCCTTTCTGTTGCAAAACTGTATTCACCCTTTGCTCCATTAAGTACTTCAAACTGTAATGATCAGTCCTTATGACAAAATGCCCTTCTTGGATGTTATACCTCGAAAATTTTAGCGTCGTTGCATCGTAAGTAAACTAATGTAAGCCGTAAGAGGCTATGGAACCCCAAATGGTTGGGGAAGGTTTTAATTAAGTGCTTAGTATGTATCTTGAATTTTCAGGGTTAAACGAGCCGAAGAGAAAATGTTTCGTCGAAAACTGAAAATATGGGGCAATTGTACGGGTCGTACATTTGGAGGGGTGGACCGTATATGGAGGGACAACAACAACAACAGCATACCCAGTGAGTCCCACAATATGGGGTCTGGGAAGGGTAGATTGTACGCAGACCTTACCCCTACCTTAGGTAGGGAGGCTATTTCCGGAACGCATATGGAGGGACAGAAACTTAAAATTTTGCTATGCCAGGTGTCACACCCTAATATCGCTAGGGTGTGATGGGCACCCGACCCTTATTTAGGGCCGAGCGAACCCTCTGACTCTTATTACACACATAATCTCTTTGGATTCTTAAATCAAATAAAAAGGGAATACATAGTAAAGGCTTGCAAAATCATCCTTTTCATCGTGCTCAGGTCAAGTAAAATCTGTAATCATAAGGAATCTGTAACATAATGCATAAGGACACATCGGCTGGTGGAGCCGCTTACAAGACTGACATTCTATACCCACGACTCTGTCTGCAAAGTCGCTAACATTAATCAGAAATCATAACACATATACTCTGACTCGGCAATATTCCGGAAGGAAGTGGAACTCGCCAATCCCGCTGATACACTTTCTAGCAAAGTCTTCTACTCATCTGGGTGTACCTGCGTGGCATGAAACGCAGCCCCCGAAGAAGAGGGGGTCAGTACGGAAAATGTACTGAGCATGTAAGGCAGGAATCACAGTGAAAGGATCATAACTAATATAAAGAGTACAGAAACACGTACAATGTCCAGAATACCAAAGTTCTTGCCTTTAAAATATAAATCATGCATATCATTATCACATACCGTACCTGGCCCGTTATGGGACTCGGTGGATAAGATCATGTCATCACGTCATCGTGAATATATGTATACGTATACCGTACCGGGCCCTCAAGTGAGGGACTCAGTGAATAAAGTCATGTCATCATACTATCATGTCCTTATACATGCATATATATATCTATATACCGTACCCGACCCTCTAGTGAGGGACTCGGTGAATAAAATCATATCATCATGTCAGCATGCTATCATATCATTATGCATATACATATATACATAACGTACCCGGCCATCTAGTGAGGGACTCGGTGAGTAGAGTCATCATATGCCCTCCTGGCCACCGTAACACATCATCATCTCATCATGTCATCGTATACATATACCGTACCCGGCCCTCTAGTGAGGGACTCGGTGAACAATGCAGTGGAGTGCGCACGATAACATACCCGGCCCGGGACTCGGTTGTCCGATATATTATGGCATGCACGAGCAGAGTAGTGAGAAACTATATGCATATAAAACAATTTTAAGACTCGATGGATAAGTACATAAATCGACACTTGAGGATCATAAGCACGTTTCGAGTCAATCTGGTTTAGTATGAGGAAGTTATGAACCCTTTTACCACAGAACCTCTACGAACGTTTCCAAAGCAATCCGAGACTGTATACAAAAGTTAGAGACATTAATACTTACAGAACCCTTTTAGGGACATGAACTCTTTATGCTTTACTCGTTATTCAACCATACAATAAGCTCAACTATACCGAGCATACTCATGTCAAGAAGTGAATAAGAATCATAGACAAACTCGGAAACATATCAAATTGAGCTTCGGAAATCCTAGATACGTATCAAAACCATATGAAGTAGCTTATGGAAATCAAGAATATTAGCCATCCTAGTGGCTCTAAGAATAGGAGTTTCTTTGAAATCATACATATACGTCGTATGTTTGTTTCATAAGGATCATGCCAAAAGAAAGAAAAGGTAAGCCTTACATACCTGCTCCACGTCCTATTAGCTACGCTTAGTTGTCCAAGGCTTGCTATCGCTCGTCTACATTCAAGAAGATTTACACAATCATTAAACTCATTGTCACACACTTGTCTTAGTCTTTCAAATAAATTCATTTATAATCTGCCGAAATTTTGGCAGCATTTCCCTTGTAAATCCAACCAACCCCGAGTATCTAACTCGGCCAAATTATCAATCAACAATACCAACAATCATATTTCCAACTCCAACAATCAATTCAAAGTGCATTCTAACACTAGCAACCCTTTCTACACAATTCGACGACATTTCACTTATATTCAATTCAACCACATATAATCAAGCCAACATTAATACTTACACGTCCAAATACTTGCCCAAGACCTTACAAACAAAATTCAAGAACACTTCAAACAATTCTCAAAATATTCAAAACAACCCGACCAACCTACCACTTCACCCGAAACCTTCCAAATTCAACAAGAACAATAGCAACACATTTCCTTCTTTCAAATTCATGAATTATATCTACCACCCGAACCCTTCTCAACTCAACATAACCAACAACAACACATTCTTTCCTTCCAAATTCATGAACTATAACAATAGTCTATGCATTAACAATTTCATTCTCCTAATTACAAGAAACTATATTAAAATCACATTAGCTTCTACCACAATCCCACAACGATTACAACTTCATTTCAAGTCATCAAACCTTCATTTTCATCATGGAATCCCCAACTACAACAATCAAATACTAAATAAAATTAGTTCATCACTCCTACACAACACACACATACACGGCCACAATCCACATACACATGTACTATGAATTCCATCCATTTCTACATACTTCAACACTCACCAATCATCTCTAACATATAGGAAAGGAGATTAAACCTTACCTTTATTCTTTGACTTCTCCACTCGGCTAGGGTGGATAAATTGCACCAATGAATGCTTTGCTTGCTCCAACCACTACTCCATGTTGTTAGGGACGTTCCACTTAGTTGAATTGCTAGAAGAAAATAATTTTCTCTTGGTCAATTTTCCATGGCTCTATTTTGGGAGCCATGGCCGAATGCCCTTCTCTTTCTTTCTTCTTCTTTTTTTTTTTCTCCAAGGTTCTAGAGTTAAAATGATGAATTGCCCTTATTTAGTCATCACTTTCCACACACACACACAAATATATATATATATATATATATATATATACTTAGGCCCTTCAAGTAAAAATATGGACACACGGCCATGGGTGGGACCCACCCACACCACACGGCCATGGTGTCTTGTCCTTGAACATTCTAGAATTTTTTTTTGTGAAATGCCCTTCTTGCCCCTAGCCTTCCTCAATATTACCATGAACCACTTTGTGAATTTCCCTTTTTGCCCTTATCCTTTCTCAATATTTCCATACTAATAAACAACTTGTGCATTAAAATAACTTTGGAAAATAGTCTTGCCCTTAACTTACCACACTATCTTGAAACATCCGAATGTACAAAATACGGGATATAACACCAGGTATGACCCAAATGTACGAGAAGTCGGTAGGTGCTATGACCAAAACTACAGTTTAAGTAACCCCTACTAGATTGGACAGGTGTGTGGGATGAGGGTTGTAGGACCTCCATTCAAGAGGTTTGCATATCATTGGGAAGTTCAGCCTGACGGGGAGCAGGGAGGCATCGAATAAGCATTCCCCGTATGTACTTTATGCTAGATATCATCCTATTTCCCCATTTTTCAGCTTTTTTTTTGTGCTGGATATTCGGCTCCTTCTGTTTTTAATGAGATGATTCCTCTACTAACCAATATTTGGGCCATACATGGATGTACGGGCCGTAAAACTTGCCATACATCTAGCAGTGACTGACCTTTTGATGTTTTAAATTCGTTGGAGAGGTCATTTTTGGTCATTTCCACCTCAAACTTCGTCTTTACACTCACTAAGACCCTCCCAAATAGTTCTTAAGTAATCAAAGGTGAAACTTAGTGATTTGATTGAAAATTGACCTTGAAAGATTAGTTTAAGTGAAGACTATAACTTGTCTAGTGTTGTGTTGAAGTTAAGGGCTATTGTGAGTTAAGGGAAGCTTGGATGTCGAGTTGTGCTACTATATAAGGTAAGTATATTGTGTTCTTCCTTGTGCTTATGATTATTTTGGTGTTGGATCATGTAAATGGCTGAAGTAAGCATGAAGCAGTGAGTAGAAATGCTAATTGAAGATTGTTGAGTTCATGGGCTATTTTCTTATTAATTTTGTATAGTATAAGGCTGGAACTTTTGATGAAAATACTTGTTATTGTATGATGAGTAATGTTAGGTTAAAGTAAGAAATTCATAAGGGGATGTGGGTTCCAATCAGAGCTTGTCGCTCGTCGTGACATGCTAATAACTTGTGGCTATATATATGATGTCTTGTTATTGATGTTATTCTTGTTGGATTGCTGTTACACCTTTCATTTTCATCGTAGGAGAACTTATGATTTCCTAGTTGGGTATGCCTTTGGAATAGAGACCCGTGCCAGAGTTTTGGAGACAGCAAGTGTCTTACCCCGTGTACAAAGGTACTAGCAAGTATTCCTGGTAATTTACAAGATTAGAAGTTGAACGAACCAAATCGATGCAACCTGAACTGATTCAGGAAAATCTGCAGGCACCAGTCCCGTTGACATGTCGACGGACCGTCGTTGTGCGGCGTCTTTATGTTTCCGCAGCCTTGAATCTGCAGGCGCAGGTCGACGGACTGTAGATAGGTCATCGACCCGCACCGCTGGAACTTTTTAGTTCCAAGTATAAATATATGATCCCACGAATTTATTTCTTATTTTCTCTCTTCCAAGTCAGAGAAAACCCTAGTATACTTACTCCCAATATTTTCTATTATAATAGTGGAGATTTGGTAAGATTCGAGCCCCGTAAAACTCGAGCTTGTGAAGAAGAAGGTTGCTCCTAGGGTTTCATAAAAGTTGTGAAGCTTGGGAAGTTGAAGTTGAAGCTAATACTTGGAATCTTAGACCCCTCAAGGTATGTAAATGATTTCTACCTTTGTACTTAAGTTAATTACTAAGAGTTTTAGTGGTTTTAAGTAAAGAGAAGGTAGCTATGAAAGTGGTGAGTTGATGAAGGGTAAAATAGTGATTATGGGGCTGTTTTAAGAGATGATTGGGAATGGGTTTGAGTATATCTTGATATGTAGGTGTTGTCATTATTGTTGTTGATATTGTGGTTGAGGTTGGATTGAATTGGAAGTGGAAGGATTGTTAAGTTTATAAGGAAAATGTTGTCCACAATTCGTTATGCTCTTTTTGCATTTAAAAATGGTTAGTAAATGAGGTAAATAATTTAATTAAGGCCTATGTTATCTTGATTGTTGACTTACGAGTTCGATAAGCAAAAGTTGGACGATTGGATACACTCCAATGTATGTTAAGGCTATTCCTCCTTCATTTTGGCATGATCCTATGTTATGAGCCAACAAGCGGTTGAACGAGCTTCCATATTACTCTACTCTTAGACGCACTAGGAGTACTTCAGTCTTTGATGTTCCCATACCCCGTATGATTGTTCCTTCCGTTCATAGGTCTTGAGATTTCTTATGTTGATAATGTTAGCTCAAAGGTTGTCCCTCAGAGGTAATATAACCTTATGTCACTCCGGGAGTTCTATGTATACACTTCAGTTATGCATTGCATTCATATACATATGCATATTGACCCATGACCAGAATGCGTTATATACGCGTGTATTATATGTATATGGGGTATGGGGAAAGGGATAAGCGTTATAAACACATTACCACCTGATCAGCTGGTGCACGTTGATGATGATATATGGATCGGGCCGTACATTCCTCGGCATTATTAAATGATATATGGACCGGGCCATACGTTCCTCGGCACTATTATATGGGATATAGATCGGGCTGAACGTTCCTCAGCACTATGACCTATATTTATGTATATGAGCATGATTATCATTGAGAGCATGTATATTATGCACCCACCGAAGAATAGTCAGTTATACAGATTTATGCAAATACTTACAAGCATTTATTCATACACATGCAGTCCGATAGTCATTTCAACTTATGAGTTTCAAATTTCATTCATGATGCTTATTTATACGTTACTCTTATGCTTTACATAATCAGTACATTATCCGTACTGACTCCCCTGTTGTTCGGGGGTTGCGTTCATGCCCGTAGGTTCAGGTAGACAGACAGGCGGTCCATCTTAGTAGGACCTCTATCCAGCGGTGGTCAGTGTGCTCCATTTGATCCAGAGCTGCAGTTTATTTTGGGTAAGCTATTATGTTGAGATTTATATGTACATGAGTATGACGGGGCCCTGTTCCGTCTTTTCTATAGCTTTATTCCAGTAGAGGTCTGTAGACAATTGTATGTATTAGTCAGATGATGTAGCCTTGTCGGCTTCTATTTTTTTGTGTACAGTATATGTAGCAGCCTAGCCAGCTTACACTGTTCTTTCAGCATGTATATGTATATACAGATTGTGCAGAGTTTATGATGTCACCTCCATTTATGAGGTAGTATGAGATCAGTTTAAGTCACTTATGGGCTCTTGATGTTCAGTAAGGTTCAGATATGTGTATAGGGGTGTTTGGTCGCTAGAGGTCAGACACTCATCACGACTCATCGGTTTGGGTCATGACAATTTCTCTAGTTGTTGTTGTTGGTGTATGGAGTTAGAGGAAGTCCTTGTTACAAGGGAGATGCTACCAAATTTACTTAGACAAGTTACAAGCTTAAGTTATGAGCATAGTCTTACTTAGTATTAATTGTGAGTCGCATTGTGCTATTATAGATTGACTTATTTTATGGGCTGCGTGAGAGGTATTAAGGATCAAGGATATTAAGGTATGTTAAGGCTAACTCTTTTTCTCTTGGCATGATCTAAAGTAAAATGAAACGTAAACGAAACACTATTCCATAACGAATCTGCTCTTAGAAGCTAAGGGATGTCCTTATTGTTTTATTCCTTTTTGTATTGTTTCAAATATGTTCTTATATGTAATCTTTGAGTTCTTTGAGGCGCTTAATAATAGCGATGATGTTCATAATGTAATCCGAGGTGAAACAACCTTACGTCACTTCAATAGGCTTCTAATACGCTATTATCATACTTACGCATACATAAATGATATTATGATGATGATGCCCACAGAGGCCTAATGGTGTTATATACGCGCGCGCACACACACACACACATATATATATATGTGTGTGTGTGTACAACGACATTATATATGCACCACTGATTGGTTGTCCATGATGATGATGCCCACAAAAGCTTGATGGCATTATGTACGCATATCTATATGAACGACGTTGTATACGCATATATATAATACTTATACATATCATGGCCCTCTGAGGCATTTCAATGTACAGGTCGATGCCTTTTATCTCATATTAGTTTTATGTATTTCCTATGTTATTTCCCTGCCTTACATACTCGATACTTTATTCGTACCGATGTCCCTTTGCCTAGGGACGTTGTGTTTCGTGCCTGCAGGTTTTGATAGATTGAGTGACAATCCCATCCAGCATTGATATTGGAGCACTCCATTTATCTCGGAGTTGCTATCTCATTTTTGTATGATTTTTGTGTTCATATGGGTATGGCGGGCCTCTGTCCCGACCTTATGATGTCATGTACTCCAGTAGAGGCTTGTAGACAGTTATTATGTACTTAGATGTTATATGGCCTTATCGGCCTATATTTTGTTGTACAGATGTTTATGACGGCCTTGCCGGCCTGTACTATTATGTACTATTATGCATATATATATGCCCTTTTAGTTTGCCCCCTTTTCAGTCTAATCTCCATGAGTCAACAGGTTATCGTATGATGGCCTCTCTAGCCCACTTACATTTCTGGTTATGTTATGAAAATATGTCATGTTGGTACTCGACAAGTAAGTTCCGGGTGCCCATCGTGGCCCTTCGGGTTGGGTCATGACATTGGAGGTAGTGTCTCCACCTATCCACTGCTGAAAGTGCTGCCATAAATTCCTTTTTATAAGTAGATAACCCAAGGTGTTTAGGGGCCAAAGCTTTGGTGAAATAAGCTAAGGGACTGCATTCTTGCATCAATACAACTCCCATACCTTTAGAACAGGCATCAGTCTCCACTATAAAGGTTTTAGAGAAATTAGCCAGAGCCAATACAGGTGCAGTGCACATAGCTTCTTTAAGTGCTTCAAAAGTAATAGTAGCTTTCTCTGGAATGAATTTTTCCTTAACAAATTAGTTAAGGGCCTGCTGCAAATGCCATAGTTCCTCACAAATCTACTGTAATAACCTGTAAGACCCAAAAATCCTCTCAATGACTTGAGTGACTTGGGAACTGGCCACTTAGTCATTACATCAACCTTTGCAGGGTCAGTAGAAACACCCTGACTAGTCCAACACCTAGACAGCTTAGCATAGAGTTGCTCCTTCCTCAATATGTCCAATACCTTAATAAGGTGAAGAGTGTGCTCTTGAACAATGACACTATACACCAATATGTCATCAAGAAATACCAACACAAAGTGTCTCAAATGATCTCTAAATACATGATTCATTAGACTTTGAAAGGTTGTTGGTGCATTAGTCAAGCCAAATGGCATGACTTTGAACTCATAATGGCCTAAATGAGTTCTAAATGTTGTTTTATACACATCTCCTTCAAACATCCTAATTTAATGATACCCAGCCCTTAAGTCTATCTTAAAAAATTTACTGGACTTATTTAACTCATCTAACAAATCATCTACTAAAGGAATAGGAAATTTGTCTTTGACCGTCATCTTTTTAAGCTCCCTGTAGTCTACCCAAAATCTCCAACTACCATCCTTCTTTTTAACCAATAGAACTGGTGAAGAAAAAAGAGAATGGCTAGGTTGAATTATGCCACTATTCATCATGTCTTCGACAGGCTTTTCAATTTCATTTTTTTGAAAGAAATTATACCTATAAGGTCTAATGCTTACTAGTACTGTGTCAGTCTTTAAAAGAATGAAATGATCATATTGTCTTTGAGGAGGGAGTGTCTTCGGTTTAACAAATACATCAGTGAAATGTTGTATCAAGTAACAAATTCCTCAGGTAATTCTGCTTCATCTTGCACCTCTGTAGCTAATAATGTGAACAAATAAGCCCATACTGTATGGCCCTTCTTGAGTAGATTTGTCACCCTTTGTGCAGTCATGCTCTTCAACTCTCACAGGATCATGAACTGTTCCTGGACAGTTTCCCTCAGTGTGTACATCATATGACTAACATGGATAACTAATTAAAGTGGCTAGTACTCCTTTCCCTTTATAGTTTTGGCCAACTATATGAAGCATTAATATTATTTCTCTGACCCTTGTTGTCTTCTCTCTTCTTTATTGTTGAAATCTTCTGGTGTTTCTTTCATGCTAGATATAGTAGACTGATGCTGAAAATTCAATTCCAAGAACTGTATATGTTGGGTTTCGACCTATATTCCTTTGAGCTAGCCAAGTAATATCTGATTCTCAGTTACCAATCTGCCTGTTGATCCCAAGCCATGTCATAAGTGTCTTCCATAAAAAACTGAGAGTATAAGCATTGCCAGAATAAGTGGTCTAGATTTTCCTCCATATCTGTTTCACATAGCACACATTCTTTTGCAACTTGTATACCCCATATTTGAAGTCTGTCTACTGTTCCCAGTCGTCTTTGTATGGCTAACCATAGAATGAATTGGTGTTTTGGTACCAATCCTTTCAACAATACCAATTTCTTCCAATGTACCTTTGGCCAGGTTGGATGACGGGTTCTGTATGCTTTGATGATATTAAATTTCTCATGTATGTCATTGGAGTGTAAGTCTTCAAATCCAGTGGTCAGCATCTTCTTGGCATAAAATATTTTCCTCATGACCCAACTTGCTTGTTTGGGAGTACCTATGTCCTGCAGGTCTTATCTGTTGATGTTTACATTGTGCACCCAAACTACCCAGAGTCTATCCTTTTTCTTAGCCAGTGCCCATAATAGCTTAAGGATAGCTGCTTTGTTCCATAACATAGAGTCAATAATATCCAAACCCCCTGATAATTTAGGCTGACAGAGTTTTTCCCAAGCCACAGGAGCTTTGTTGCTATTTTCAGTTAATCCCTTCTAAAGAAAAGTTGGTGTTATGATCTGTTGGTGGACTTTCTTAGGAAGTAAAAAACCCTATGCCCAGTAAGTTTGAATTTCAAACAGTACACTTTTAATTAGTTGCAATCTCCCAGAGTATGAAATAAATATGGATGTCCAACATTTGATCCTGGCAACTATCTTGTCTAAAAGTGGCATACATTGATTAACACTCAGTTTCCTTGAGGATAGAGGGACACCCAAATACCTGAATAGAAATGATCCAGCAGTGATGTTTAATTAGTGTAGTATCTGATCTCTAAATTCATTTGTTACTCCAGCCATATAAATGCAACTTTTCTGCATATTGCCCTTGAGTCCAGACACTTCTGAAAAATGGTTGAAAACTTGCTTCATAAGATGTAATGAACTCTTATCTACTCTGCAACAAAGTGAAAGATCATCCGCAAAACAAATATGAGTAATAAGTAGTCTGGAGCATCTGGGGTGGAAGTTAAAGTCTGGATTTAGACTTAACTGCTTCATAGATCTGCTCATGTATTCCATTACCAACACAAACAGGAAAGGTGACATAGGATCACATTGTCTGAGCCCTTTTTTTGCCTGGAATTGTGGTGTTAGACCCCCATTTATCAGTAGTGAGTAGCTAACTGTAGTGACACACTCCGTTACCAAATTTACAAATCTAGTTGGTAACCCAAACTCCAACAGTATCAATCTCGAGAAACCCCATTCAACAGAGTCATATGCTTTTCTAATGTCTACTTTGATTGTGCATCTAGGGGAGATTGTCTTCTTCATATATCCTTTAATCAACACATGAGTCACAATGACATTGTCAAGTATGTTTCTTTCCTCTATAAAAGCAGACTGTGCAGGGCCAACTAAGAAATCTACAACAGTCTTCAATCTGTTACTAAGGATCTTAGTTATAATTTTGTAAAGAGTAGTACAACATGCTATGGGTCTAAATTCTTTGACATATGTTGGGTTAGTAGGTTTTAATATTAAAGTCACTGTGGCACAATTTATTTCTCTCAGCATCTTACCATTATCAAAGAACTGCATAACAGTTTTCTAAACATCAACACCAACTATTGACCAGTAATGCTTAAAAAACTCAGTACGATATCCATCAATACCAGGGGCTTTTTTCAGATGGTAGTGCTTTAACCATATTAGTTACTTCATCTTCAGTGACAGGTGTTAACAGTTGTTGTTGCTGAGCAATTGATAAAGAAGGTCCATCTCTCACTATGTTGATGTTTATACTAGGCAGGATAGGTGTTGCTTCTCCTAATAGCTTTTGAAAGAAATCAATGAATTCCTTCTGTATGAGTTTAGGATCAGTAAGTTGCATACCTTGTTCATTGTAAATGGATATGAGCTTATTTCTTACTTGTCTGGCTTTAAGCTGGGCATGAAAGTATTTTGTATTATGATCTCCATGGACAATCCAGGTAGCTCGAGACTTCTGCCTCAATATTTGCTCCTGAATATTACTCCACTTTTCTATTAGAGTATGCAGTGTTCTTTCCTCTTGGATCAACTTTGGGTTAAAGTGATCATCAGTCAACCTAGTCTGTACTCTGCAAAAATCCTCTTTAAGTTGTTGGAATTTGGTATTTGTTGAAGACATCTCTTTTCGCATACCCTGAGTCAGTTGTTTCAGTTTTTCCAGTTTCTTAAAGATTACATACATTGAGTATCCCTGAACTTCTTGATTCCATGCTGCTTGAACTGCTTCCTTATATCTTTCTTAGGGTAATAGTAGTTAAGCAATATATATGGTTGTTTAACTGGTGGCCCTCTAATGGCAGCTGTATTAATCATTACAAGAGAATGATCATAATATGCTGGTAGCATATAAATTGCCTCAATGTGATTGTAGTTAGTGAACCAGGCAGCATTCCCAAAAACCCAGTCTATATGGCTATATATTCTTGCTTTTGCACCCCTTTTATTACTCCATAGGTATTGATTTCCCCTTCTTATGAGTTGTCCCACCCCTATATCATCTAGACAGTCGTGGAAATCAATTGTTTCACTGTAATGCACAGGGGCCCTATTCAGTCTATCATCTGCATGTAATGGAGCGTTGAAGTCTCCTAAGATGAGTCAGGATTTACTTACACTAGTACTCAGTAGTCTCAAGTCATGCTATAATGTCTTGTATCAGCCATAGTATGCATTCCATAAACAAAAGTGACATAACTACTGAAATTAGACAATTTATCTTTCACTTGGCACTGTATTAATTGAGATGACGTGACAGAAGTGGTATCAGAGCAGTTTCGTCCTAGGGTTGTCTACAGACTTTGTCTAGTAGAGTCTTGTTTATGGGTGTGTTGTGCACCAAACTCATAAACAGGAAGCTACAAGACATTTAGGATGATGTCATTCTTTCTCTCTTAGATTGTGCGATAGAGCCCTGTGTTAAGCATTCGCTTATGATGAACTGTTCTGATTTCAGCGATGCCTCGCAAGAAAGCTACAGCCGCCCAGAAGGGCAAGAGGGCAGCTGGTGAGGCACCCGACAGGCCCCGAGGCCCTAAGAGGAGATTTAGAGTGAGGGGCCGTCTGAGACATCGCATACCCCGCCCCCAGCACCAGCCCCAGTCCCTCAGCCAGATGCAGAGGCCCAGGATGTACGGGATGTTGTATGGTTATTGACCAGATTAGTAGCCGCCTAGGCACAGCGGCAGGGAGTTGGTGTTGACCCAGCAGATAGGGCTAGTAGTTCAAGGTTTAAGACCTTCCTTGGGTTAGGTCCTCCTGAGTTTTCTATGGTAAAGCAAAATGTGGAACCCCAGGATTTTATTGATGGTATGCAGAGGATCTTGAGAGTTATGCATGCGGATGAGGTTGAATCGGTAGAGTTGGCTTCATATAGACTCCGGGATATTTCAATACAGTGGTATCAGGCATGTGAGTTATCTAGGGGAGAAAATGCCCCTCCAGCAGTATGGCGAGAGTTCTCAGATACTTTTCTTCACTATTATTTGCCTCCAGAGGTCCGACGGGCTCGAGTAGACAGGTTTCTACGTATTGAGCAGGGCAGCATGAATGTGCAAGAGTATTGTGTACACTTCGATTCCTTGGCTAGGTATGCCCCATCTATGGTGGCCGAGATGGAGGATAGAGTTCATCGCTTCGTGGCTGGTTTAGGGCCACACTTGATAGATAAGTGCATGACTGTTGCATTATAGCCAGGCATAGATATCTCCCGTATACGGCGTATGCACAGAATTTGGAAGATTGTAAACGCCAACGACGAATAGAGCGCGAGCGCGACTGGAGCCATGGTAAGAGGGCTAGATCTTTCGATATGGTTAGTGAGTTCGGGGGAGGACAGAGACAGCAGCACCCCAGGTATTCTTATCAGCCGGCAAGGAGTGCACCTCCGCGATTTCCAGGTCCAAAGTTCTAGAGCTACAGGTTCTCAGTACCAACCAGAGTCAGGCCCGATGAGGCCCCCTTTGCCACAATGTGCCCAGTGTGGCTAGCTACATGCAGGTCAGTGTCGGTTGGGCTCAAATGGTTGCTATACTTGTGGGCAGTCAGGCCACAAGATGAGGGGGTGCCCGATGGGGGTTGGTATAGGTATGGTCCAGCCTACAGGGTCTGTGGCTGGCTCTTCTTTGGCAGTGCACCCTCCAGGGCAGGTTTTCCAGATGCCAGCAGGGCGAGGTAGGGGGAGGAGTAGAGCATCCAGCTCGAGTGGTCCTCAGCACCGCGTGTATGCATTGGCTGGTAGACAGGACCGCAAGACGTCTCATGATATTGTTACAGGTATGCTATCAGTTTCCTCTCATGATGTTTATGCACTGATTGATCTAGGCTCCACTTTATCATATGTTAAGCCCTTTGTTGCCGGAAGGTTTAGGGTAGAACCCGAGTTGATTAGACCTTTTGAGGTGTCTACGCCAGTTGGTGATCCGGTTATAGCTAAGCGGGTATACTGAGACTGTGTTGTTATAGTTTGTGACCGCCATACCGTAGCAGATCTAATTGAATTAGATATGATTAATTTCGATGTTATTATGGGCATGGACTGGTTAGCTTCTTGTTATGCTAATGTTGATTGTAGAGCAAAGATGGTTCGATTCCAGTTCCCAGGTGAGCCAGACATAGAGTGGAAGGGCAATGCTATTTCTCCTAGAGGTAGATTTATTTCCTACCTTAAGGCAGAGAAGATGATCAGAAACGGATATATTTTTCATCTAGTTTGAGTTCAAGATGTGCAAACACAGTCGTCGACTCTTCAGTCTGTTCCTGTGGTTCATGAGTTTCCAGAAGTGTTTCCAGATGAGCTTTCAGGCATTCACCTAGATAGGGAGATTGATTTTGCTATTGACCTATTGCCAGACACTCAGTCAATATTTATCCCTCCTTATACGATGGCACCTGCGGAGTTGAAAGAGTTGAAGGAACAGTTGAAAGATTTGCTCGAGAAGGGCTTTAATAGGCCTAGTACATCACCGTGGGGAGCGCCGGTGTTATTTGTAAGAATGAAGGATGGCTCTTTGCGAATGTGTATTGATTATAGGCAATTCAATAAAGTGACTGTAACGAATAAGTATCCGCTCCCGAGGATCGATGATTTGTTCGATCAGTTGCAAGGCGCTAAATATTTCTCGAAGATAGACTTGAGATCAGGATATCATTAGGTCAGGGTCAAGGAAGAGGATATTCCGAAGACGGCATTCCGAACTAGATATGGCCACTATGAGTTTGGTGTTATATCGTTCGGGCTGACTAATGCCCCAGCTGTATTCATGAATTTGATGAATCGTGTATTCAGGCCCTTTCTAGATTTGTTCGTGATTGTGTTCATAGATGATATTCTGGTTTATTCGCCGTCAGAGGCCGATCATGCAGAACATCTGCGGACAGTACTTGGAATTCTTCGAGGAAAATAGTGGTATGCCAAGTTTTCTAAATGTGAGTTCTGGTTGAACTCTGTGGCTTTTCTAGGTCACATTATTTCAGAAGAAGACGTTAGAGTAGATGCCCAAAAGATTGAGGCTGTGAACAGAGTTTTAAAACGTTGAAAGATAAGCTAACTTCAGCACCAGTTTTGACTCTTCTAGAAGGAGCAGATGGCTATGTGGTACATTGTGATGCTTCAGGTGCTGGATTGGGCTGTGTGTTGATGCAACACGGTAAGGTTATAACTTATGCTTCTAGATAGTTGAAGAAGCACGATAAGAATTACCCAACCCATGATCTTGAGTTAGCGGCAGTGATTCATGCCTTGAAGATATGGAGGCACTACTTATACGGTGTCCATGTTGATATCTATACTGATCATAAGAGTCTCTAGTATATCTTTACGCAGAAGGACTTGAACTTGCGTCAGAGGCGATGGTTGGAAAGGTTAAAATATTATGATGTGGATATTCTATATCATCCCGGGAAGGCTAATGTAGTAGCCGATGCCCTCAGTCATAAATCTATGGGTATCTTGTCTCACGTGTCGCCAGAGAGAAGAGAAATTGTTCGTGAGGTTCATCGATTAGCTAGCCTCGGAGTTCGATTGATAGATTTAGGTGATGCAAGAGTTACTGTTCAGGACACAGCGATATCATCCTTGGTAGTAGAGATAATAGAGCGTTAGTATGAGGATCCGATTCTAGTTCATTACCGAGATACAGCCCCTCAGAAAGAAAGGACACCTTTTGTGATCACAGGTGATGGAGTACTCAGATATCGAGGTATATTGTGTGTCCCTAGTGTTGCAGGACTCCGTTAGCAGGTTATGAGGGAGGCACATTACTCCCACTATTCTATTCATCCAGGCTCAACAAAGATGTATCGTGATCTCAAGGAAGTTTATTGGTGGGATGGTATGAAAAGAGATATAGCAAGGTTTGTCGCTCAGTGTTCAAATTGTTAGCAGGTCAAAATAGAGCACCAAAAGCTTGGAGGTCTATTGCAAGCTATGGAGATTCTGACATGGAAGTGGGAGATAATTAATATGGACTTATTACAGGGTTGCCCCGCACTCAGCGGAAGTCTGACTTGATATGGGTCATAGTTGATAGGCTTATAAAGTCAGCTCACTTTCTGCCTGTCAGAACTACTTATACAGCCGAGGATTATGCAAAGCTTTACCTTAAGGAGATTTTACGACTTCATGGTGTTCCTTCAGCCATTATTTCAGATAGGGAGCACAGTTCACAGCTAAATTCTGGATATCTTTTCAGCAGGGATTGGGGACTCAGGTGAGTCTTAGTACGGCGTTTCACCCCAAGACAGATGGACAAACGGAGCGTACTATACAGACCCTTGAGGATATTCTTAGAGCTTGTGTACTTGACTTTTAAGGCAGTTGGGATGATCATTTTCCTCTTATCGAGTTTGCATATAACAATAGTTACCATTCTAGTACTCAGATGGCTCATTATGAGGCCTTATATGGGCGGAGCTGCAAATAGCCCATAAGGTGGTTCGATGTCAGGGAGAATCAGTTACTAGGCCCAGACTTAATTCAGCAAGCATTTGATAAGGTGAAAGTGATTAGAGAGAGGTTTCTTGGAGCTCAGAGCCGACAGAAATCCTATGCGGATAATTGGTGACGTAAGCAAGAGTTCGAGATAGGTGACTGGGTGTTCCTGAAAGTTTTTCCTATGAAGAGAGTGATGAGGGTAGGTAAGAAGGGTAAGTTGAGCCCTCAATATATTGGGCCATATAAGATCATTCGTATAATGGGTACAGTGGCATATGAGCTAGAATTGCCTTCTGAGTTAGAATCGGTACATCCAGTATTTCATGTATCAATGCTTCGTAAGTGTATCGGAGATCCTTCAAGAGTGATACCAGTGAATGACATCCAGGTGACCGAGCAGTTATCATACGAGGAAGTTCCAGTGGCTATATTGGACGGATAGGTTCGTCGGTTGCGGACCAAGGATGTAGCTTCCGTTAAAGTCTTGTGGAGGAGTTAGAATGTTGAGGAAGTGACTTGGGAAGCCGAAGAGGCAATGAAGGCGGAGTACCCGCATTTGTTCCCAGCAGTACAGGAGGTTCAGTCTGAGGCATTATCCCCCCAGGTATTATTTCATTTCAGTTGTCGCGATTAGTCATGTGAGGCTATGGCATTGTTTGTTATAGTATATGGCCCTCTGTGGCATTATTTTGGGTTGTTGCGTACAAGGTGGATTGGTATAAGTACAGGGGAAACTCTGCCGAAATTTTTGTAACCCAGGATTGTTCGAACATTCGATGACGAATGTTCCTAAGGGCGAGAGAATGTTACACCCCTCGTGTTCGTTGTGGTAGAACCTATGGTTTTCTAGTCCGGTATGCCCTTGGAATAGAGACTCGAGCCCGAGTTTGGAGGTAGAAAATGTCCTTCCCCATGTACAAGGGTACCAGCAGATATTCCTGGCAATTTATAGAGTTAAAAGTTGAGCGAATCGAATCGACGCGAATTGAACTGAATCAGAAAAATCTGCAGAACACCAGTCATCGTCGACGGGTCATCGACATGCTCGACGGGCCGTTGTTGTGCGGCATCGATAGGATCCCGCAGCCTTGCATTTGCAGGCGCAAGTCGATGAGCAAGTCGACGGGCCGTCGACCCGCTCATCGAACTGGTCGCTGTAGCCTTTTTGGCTTCCAAGTATAAAAATGTGGTCCACGACCCTATTTTATATTTTCCTCCTTCCAAAAATCAGAAAACCCTGAAATATTCTCTCCTAATATTTTCCATCATATTAGTGAAGATTTGACAAGACCCGCACCCCGTAAACCCGAGATGGTGAAGAGGAAGGTTGCTTCTAGGGTTTCTTCAATGTTGTGAAGTTGTGGAGTTGAAGTTGGAGGGAATCTTGGGATTCTTGACCCCTCAAGGTATGTACATGATTTCTACCCTTATATTTAAGTTGGTTATCAAGAGTTTAGTGATGTTAAGTAAAGAGAGGATAGTGGTGGAAGTAGTAAGTGGATGAAAGACAAGATAGTGACTTAGGGTTATTTTAAGGGATGATTGGGAAGGGATTTGAATATATTTTTGATATATATATGTGTTGTCATTGTTAATGTGAGTATTGTAGTTGATGTGGGATTGAATGAGAAGTTGGAAAGTTGTAAGCTTACAAGGACATTATTGTCTATAGTTCGTTGAGCTTTATACGCATTTGAGGATGATTAGTAAGCGAAGTAAATAGCCTAATTAAGCCCTGTGCTATCTTAATTGTAAACTTGCAAGTTCAAGAGGTAGAAGTTGGGCGATTGCGTATACTTCAAGGTATGATAAGTCTAACCTTTCCTTCTTTTGGCATGATCCCATTATATGATCCAACAAGCGAGTAAGCGAGATTCCATATTACTCTACTCTTAGGAGTATTAGGAGTACTTCAGTCTTTGATGTCCATTTACCCCATTTATGAGTAATCCTTTTGTTCATGGGTCCAGTCTTATGTAGCCAGTTCTATTCATACAGTTCATTCATGCATTACATTCATTATATATTTAGGTACATTGACTCATGACTAGAAGGCGTTATATACGCATTACTACTATGATGATGATATTGATCATGGCCACAGAGGAGCCAACATGATATGACGAGATGCCATAGAGGCATACAGGCGTTATATACGCACACATATAGATGCATGGACATCATTGATAGGTATGAGCATGCATATTATGTGCCCACAGCGGCATTGTCAGTTACGCAGACTTATGCAGATTTAGGCAGATACTAGTTCATACAAGTACATGCAGTCAATATATATATATATATATATATATATATATATATATATATATATATATATGTTGTTGTTCTCATGCCTTACATGCTCGGTACATTATCCGTACTGACTCCCGTATCGGGGGGCTACGTTCATGCTCGTAGGTACAGGGAGACAGACAAGTGGTCCAGCTCAGTAGGACCTCTAGATCTAGCAGTGGTCAGTACGCTCCATTCGATCCGGAGCTACAGTCAATTTTGGTATGCCTCTTTTGAGATGTGTATGCATATGGGTATGACGGGGCCCTGTCCCGTACTTTCTACAACTTTTATTCTAATGGAGGTCTGTAGACAGTTGTATGTAGCAGTCAGATGATGCAGCCTTGTCGGCTTCTATTCTTTTGTGTACAGTTTATGTGGCAGCCTAGCTGGCTTGCACTGCTCTTCCGCATGTTGTGTATGTGTATGTTGATTGTACAGAGTTCTGATGTTTCCTTCTTATGAGATTAGTTTACGCCATTTATTAGCCTTGATGTTTAGTATGTCTCAGATAAATATTTAGTGGAGTTTGGTCGCTAGAGGTCAGACTCGCATCACGGCTCATCGGTTTGGGTCGTGACATTCATATTATGTTCAATCATACACTTTATGATTATCTGGTTAAAGATAACGTTTGCGAATGTCAAAACAAAATGTTCCTTATGTAGGATACTGTGATAAGCTCAGGTGTGAAGATTAATTGATATAACTATTATGACACTGATTCATGCCGTGATCTCATAACGGGTCTATGCAGTATGTTGTTCTCTAACAAATACCTATGAGTTTAATTTGTACCGTACACATAATTATCTCATAATTATCAATTAAGCTCATATTAGTCTTTTACCATTATAATCAAATTATAAATGAGTAACTAGGGATATATATTATTATATGTAACATGAAAACAGTATAATAATAAAAAATGTAAATAAAACTTCTTTTATTAATCAAAAGTATAACTAACAAATAAGGTCCATACGATGGCCTAGAGCATAACCACCAACAGAAGTGTTTACATAAATTAGAAAGAAGAAAATACTATGTTAAAGGCAAAAGGAACACATGTAATATTAAAATTGTGTGTCGAAGTGTGACCATCTCATCTAAAAGCTTGGGCTGTTGGAGAGAACACACTTGTAAAATTTCAATTATATTCTCAACAAATCCCCTCACGTGCGGGCTTGATTTTTAATGGACCAAACACGTGAAAATTCTTGCTGGGTGGCGGTGAGATTCGATCATAGGACCTTTGGCCTGCTCTGATACCATGTCGAACTGTGTGACCATTTCATCTAAAAACTTAAGCTGTTAGAGAGAGCACATGTTTAATATTTAACTAATGCGCGGTCATAAAACAATTCTCTTACAAATATAAAGATCATCGTTTTATGAAAAAAAAATGAAATACAAAAAAAAAATTGATGATAAATAAAATTAAAAAAAGATAGACAATATTGATTTCGCATTTAGTTTAAAATAATTGTTTCTACCAAGGAAATAAAATTTTACAATATAAATGCAAGAAAATAGAACTAACATGCTAATAAGCATAAAAATTGTAAATCTACAAAAACAAAAATATATATAAAGAAAAATATAATAAAAACATAACACGTGTTTGTGAGCCTTAAACCTCTCAATGAATGCATCGACTTGATATAAAATAAAATTAAAATAAAAACCCAAAAGCACAATCAAGAAATTTAAGAAAAAAATATAAAATTACATGTCCAATTATTAGATGTAACTTATTGGAAGATTATGTTACATTGATGTCCAACCCCTCATTTTGGATTAAGGATAAGAACATCGCTTATCCTATGTGAACCTTGAAGTGGGATCCATGGTTCATCCCCGAAGAAGAAACAAGCATTGCTATTGCTTGGATTTTATTCCCAACCCTAGCACCAAATTGTTTTGTTGAAGAAGTTCTTCTTTCTTTAGCTGTGGCAGTGGGCAACCCACTCACTGTGGATTTAGCTAGAAAAAATAAGACGCGACCTAGTTGTGCAAGGGTGAAGGTGGAAGTTGA
This sequence comes from Lycium barbarum, assembly GCF_019175385.1. Taxonomy (NCBI): domain Eukaryota; kingdom Viridiplantae; phylum Streptophyta; class Magnoliopsida; order Solanales; family Solanaceae; genus Lycium; species Lycium barbarum. The sequence continues at coordinate 105,840,226 of NC_083344.1, read as the reverse complement.
CTTATTGGAAGAACAACCTACAAGAGTGAAAATCGATGTTGTGACTGCTAATAGAGGTGTGAAATCTCGCTAGGTTAAGATTCAATATGACTACGTGCCAAAATATTGTAATGAGTGTTGTATTCAAGGTCACGATATTGACTCGTGTTGGAAGGTTCCTCCCGAGTTGTATCCAAGGAATGAAGGCAGTGAAGAAGTAGAGAATGATAAGAAAGAGAAAGTGAGTAAAGCTAATGAAGCTCAGGGTGAAGACAAGGTGGAAAAATACAAGGGAAAGCAAGTTGTTACTGCAAACAATGTGGAACAAAATAATAACGGTCATGCAAACCCAAACTATCGTAAAAGAGATATCAAGGTTCTTGATAGTGGTTTGGTGGTTGGTAAGAAACAATGGCAAACCCAGAAGGGCAAGAAGAAGAAAAATGGAAATGGTGGACATCAACAACAAAAGAACACGTAAAAGAATAATAATGATAATTCTGATACTGTAAATTCTACCAAAATTGCAAACCCTGACCCTAATTCTTTTAATAAATATGCAGCTTTAGTGGAAAGGGAGGAGGCTGAGGTGGTGGAAGTAGATGAAGAGGTTGGTCATGCAGTTGTGGTGTATGCAAATGCAGTGTATAGTGTGCATGGCAATGCTTTAGTAGTGATAAATGATGTTTCTCATGATGTTGCTGGTGGAAGTGGAGAACACATAGGTTAATGGTGTTGCTGATCGAAGTGGTGATCATATAGATGTTAAAGGTGCTCTAGTTAAACAGCTTGTTGAGGCTGCAATTCACATTTAAGAGAACATCACTATGAAGCAGCTTAATATGAATGCCAAGGTTTTTTCTCCAAAGAAGAATATCATGTTACCTCAGGGTACAAAAGCTTGGGTGGAAAAGGGATTTTATAGTCCCATTGTTGTATCTACTAATCAGTCTTATCAAACTGTTCCTTCAAATAGTCTTGTTAATGTTAATATTGTTGGTACTGATCCTAATGTTGGTACTAAAAGTGTGGAAAGAGTGTTATGGAGTGAGCAAGTGGCAGAGGGTGTGATTTTTGATAAGAATGATAATCATAATCAATCTACAGGCTCTGCTGACCTTTCAGGGGATGCTTTGGAGTTACTGTTTAGTGTGAATGATGCAAATATGGTGCAGGATTCTGTCCCTGTTGCTATGTCTAGTGAGAGTGTTGATGTGAAGGATACATATGAAACTAAAGATGTTATTGAAGAGAAGAATGATACATAGTCTCAATTACAACAGCCAATGAGTGGTAATACAATGCAAGAGGGTACTAAGATACAGCAGGATCAAGATGTGCCAGTTAATTTAAACTTGGAACTTACTCAATCTATAAGTACCAAGACAGCTGTTATTCCTCAATCTCATGACAGTGCCAAAAATGGTGTGAATAATGCTAGCAAGGGCAAAAATAGAGCCAAGGGCAATGTTGCAAAAGGTAATTCTCAGCAGATGCAGGCTAATGAAACACCAGTAGTGAAACATATAATTCAGCAGCACTCTTCTAAGAAGCATAGCAATCAGGTGGTTGATACTAAAGCTAAGGGAAGTTTGCAGGTTGCTTTACCAGATGATGTTAATGCCAAAATTGATCTTGATGAAGAATCGACAACTCAGAATTTTCAGAATGCAGCTAGGGATAGAGATGTGTCACCTACTGTAATCTCTAAGTTTATGGGAAAGCAAAGATGAAGCAATCTAAGGAAAATGTTGTACCTCAATCAACAAGGGTGCAAACAAGGAGAACTGTCCCAAAATCTAGTATATGATTATGATGAATGCACTTATTTTGGATGTGAGATTAGTAAATACAAAGAAAGTTTTCAAGAGGCTTTTAACAATGCAAAATAAGTATAGTTTCTTTCTTATTAGGTTGATTGAACCTTTTCAACAACCTTATAAGTTAGAAAGCTATAGAAGGAGACTTGGTTTGGAGATAGCTTTGCATAATGTCAATAACAAAATCTGGGCATTTATAGATGAAGAATGGGAAGTTACTGTTCTTAATAACTGTGAACAACACTTAACTCTAAGGTTATCTAACTGGAATGTGGACACTGAGATGATTGTAACCTTAGTTTATGCAAAAATGTGATATAATGGATAGAATTGAATTGTGGGATGCTATGTATTACTTGGCGTTTAATATGACTAGGCCTTGGCTTGTTGCTTGGGATTTCAATGTCATAACTGATGACAATGAGAAATATAGTGGAAATCCAGTATCATTGAATGAAGTGGAAGACTTCAGACATTGTATTACCATATGTAACCTTACTGACTTAGGCTATAAGGGAAGTGTTTTCACATGGTGGAATGGAAGGGGTGCAGAACACTGTATCTTAAAGAGATTTGATAGGTGCCTTAGTAACTTTGAGTTTCAACAACTTTTTCCAGGCCTTGAGATTGCATTTGATTAAAAACAGCTCAGATCACTCTCCATTGTTAGTTGAATTGAAGCAGCGGGTCCAATAGTTTAAGAAACAATTCCAATTTCTTAACTTTTGGATCAAACATGAGACCTTTTTGGAGGTGGTACAAGCCAATTGGGAGATAGATGTGAATGCTAACTCTTTCTATGTTCAATTCTAAGTTAAAGAACTTAAAGAAGGTATTAACATCTTGGAGTAGTGTTACACCCCAAAAATTCCCCATTAACGTACGGTGAATAGACTAACGAAGGGCACGACGTATACGACTTTTTGATAAGTAGGAAATAAGATTTGATGATTCTAAATGAGATTTCAAAGACATTTGAGGTAGGAGACGAAAGTTGTTATGGAAAGCAAGGTATATGTTGTGTGTCGGGCAAGATTTACGAGTATCGAATTAATGATGGCTTAATGATGATTTGGAGAAGAGTTATAATGCCCCTTAGATTGTTAACGAGGTGTTAAACAAGTGTCAAGAAGGTTCCATAAGGATTGGAGATCAAACGAACGACGGAGATCATTTCAAGGAAATGGGGTTATACGACCGACTTATACGGTCCGTATAACATTATACGGTCCGTATAACACCCTGCAGAGATGATGTTTGCTTGGTGGTGAACCACGACCACTTACATGGGTCGTGCAATGTTATACGGACCGTATAAGTGTCCATGGAAGTCCCGACGGGCTGAGTTAAGTTCAATTAGATAAATTGATCCCACTTCACTAATTTCATTTCCCACACTTCTTTATCTCTCTCAAGGCTTCTAGAGGGTTCCACACAATTCTCCCTTAAGAACTCAAGAGATTCAAGATCAACTTCATCAAACTAAGAGAGTTAAGTGTAAGAAGCTCACTAGAGTTTATCCAAGACAAGGAATCTAAGTAGAAATAAAGCTAGGGTTTTGGTGAAAGAGGAGTATCTCCGCTCAAGGCTTATTCCTACATTATCTAAGGTAAGTTTTATGATCTTCCCATGTTGTTTAGGGAAATGAGAGGTTGAAAGACTTAGATGATGGAAGGAGATAGAAAATGGGTCACAAAGATGTGAATAATGAGATTGTGAGTAGTAGTTTGGAATGAGTCATGAATATTGATATGTTGTGATTGAAAGCATGCTATAAGTGACATTTATAATATGGGATAAGTATTATAGGTGAGAAAACGCAATAGTGAACTATGACCATGATTATGGATGAATTGAAGTGAAATTATGAAATGTGGATAATGTAGATGAATGATGATTGTTGCTTATAATTTTGTGAATGTTGTTATGGATGGTTGGGAGTTGATATGGAATATGGGGAAAGTTGTATAAACAAAGGAAATGCTGCCCAATTTTTCTCTAGATTTAGTAAGCATGTTCTTATAATTTATTAGCTAATGTTAATACGAACTATCTTGAAGGTAGAAACGCAAGCAACGAAGAAGAACGATCAAACAATAGAATAGCTAAACGAAAGAGGTATGTAAGGCTAATCCCTTCTTTCTAAGGCATGACTCCTATGGCATGAATTCTCCTATATTTCCATGACTTTCCTACACATCGAAAATTATGAGTCTATGGTTATAAAGAGCTTTTCATAAGATAAAGAAAAGAGATACGATGTGAGTATGATGATGATGACTATGAGTTGAGCCTAAAAGTTCTAAAGTTCATGATATGCTAATTCCATAAAGTTCTTGCTATGGATACAATATGATGTTTCTACAATCTAATGACCCTAAGTATAGTTCCATTGATGCTTTTCCTTATGTGCACTCACCTTAAAATGTTAGTCCCTCCAAGGTGAGATATAACGATTATGATCACTCCATAATGTGGTCGGGGGTTCACGACCTCATGTCACCTCGACATAGCCATGGTTACCTTCAAGCTTTAATGTATGATTAATGATGAATGTATGATGATACTAAGTTATGATAAGGTTATGATATGCCTATGAGATGTGTGATAATGATAATTTTATGTTGACTATATGACGATACGATTCCACCGTGCCTAGTTGGCCGGGTATGTCACCGCGAAGGCAGGATGCATGCGATTCCACCGTGCCTAAATGGTCGGGTATGTCACCACTAAGGCAGGCTGCTATGTTTACACCGAGCCTAGAGGGCCGGGCATGACACCACTAGTTGGCGGCATATGATGGTTACCCGGACGCGGCTTAACGATGATGATATATATATATGATACGATGATGTATCAGCTATGATGATACATGTACTATGACTATATATGATATATGTATGAAATGTATTTGCCCTTAAAAGTTACGCAGGTTATATCTTCATCTTATGTCTTATGATTTCTCTATTATGTTCATTTCATTCATGCCTTACATACTCAGTACAATGTTCGTACTGACTTCGGTCTTCTTTGGACGCTGTGTTCATGCCCACAGGTAAGCAGGGAGGTGATCCAAACTCGTAGGAGCTACTAGCAGACTTTAAGAGCACCTCATTATTCCAGAGGTGCCTTTGACTTATTATTTTGTGTATATATATGTTATGGGCATGACGGGGTCCTGTCCCGTCCATATGTCTAGTACTCTAGTAGAGGCTCGTAGATGCGTATGTGTGGATAATATGGTCTCACGATGTCCTTATTGTATGTACATTATTTTGCTAGCCGAAGGGCTTATGTATATAAAGGTAATTATGTTTCGAAGTGAAAAATGGCTTTTCCTATGTCTTGAGTATAATATTAATGAATGAATGCTTGATAAGTACGATGGGTAATGGTATGAGCGGTGCTTGGGTGTTAGCCCCGGGTACCCGTCATGGCCCCTAGTCGGGTCGTGACAAGTAGATCAACTTATGGGGATATATTTCAGCAAATAACCAACATGGAAGAGGTGATTAAGGCTCATGAGGCTATTTTTGAAGTTGATCCTTCATATGCAAAGAGAGAGAAGCTCAACAAAGTGGATGTAGAATTAACTAGGCTGTTAAGTATAGAGGAAGAATTTTGGAAGCAAAAGGCTGGCATGGCTTGGTTCCAAGAGGGTGATAAAAATTCAAATTTTTTCCATGCTCATGTTAATGGTACAAGAGGGTGATAAAAATTCAAATTTCTTCCATGCTCATGTTAATGGTACAAGAAAGAAGCTGCAGCTTAGAAAAATTCAAAATGGCAATGGAAACTGGCTTGAAACTGATGCAAAAATTGCTGAAGAGGCCATTAGATTCTTTTAGGCTCAGTTCCATGAAGTTACACCACCAGTTCATTTTGATATTTTGGAACATATTCCAAGACTTGTTACTGTGGAACAGAATGAAGCTTTGGCGGCTAGACCAACTAAAGAAGAAGTTAAAAATGCAGTTTTTGTGCTTAACAGTGCTAGTGCAGCAGGACCTGATGGCTTCACAGGTTTATTTTTTCAAACTTGCTGGCAAATAGTAGGTGATGACATTTTTAACATGGTAGGTGATTTTATTCATGGTTCAGAGCTTCCAAGGTACATTACTTATACAAATCTTGTTCTGCTGCCTAAAAAAGATGCTGCTCAGAACTTTGGGGATATGAGGCCTATAAGCTTAAGTAATTTTGTTACTAAGGTGTTTTCTAGGGTGATTCATGAGAGGTTGGCCCCTTTGTTACCTAACCTAATCTCTTAGAACCAAGCTGGCTTTGTTAGAGGTTGGAGTATAGTGGAAAATATTTTGTTGACTCAAGAAATCATCATTGATATCAGACTAAGAACTAACAAGGGTAAGAAGAATGGTAATCAGATTGTCCCAAATGTTGTTGTCACGACCCAAACCGATGAGCCGTGACGAGTACTCGTCCACTACTGGTCGAGCACCCCTAAACGCGCCTCTGTTCTACACTAGATAAACTGGTGGCCTATCTTTAACTGATGTCTGAGCGATACCGTCCGCTATAGCGTTTGCTTAGTCGGAAGAGTAAGAGATCCCTTTTAATCCGGAGGGAGATGCATTATGATAATTTATTGGAATCCGTTAAAACTTCAACTTGTTCAAGGTCATGCGATAAAGGTCACGTAGTAGGGTGAATACGATCATACCAGCACTAACGCACCGGATCCCATTAGCACTCCAAGGTTAAGCGTGCTTGGGCGAAAGTAGTACTAGGAAGGGTGACCCCCTGGGAAGTGTACTAAAAGTCCTACAAATTCAGACATAAGAGACAAATGAGAAGCTAGAGTAACCTAAGGGAAATTGGAGTTTGCGGAGTGGTTGGAAACCCTAAAAGATCGCATAGATGAGGCGGATTAGACCGGCAAAGAGAAAGAAGGTGCATCACAGCTCTGGAAATAGGATGAGTTCGAATAGTATTTGTAAATACCTTGTAAGCGAGGCGTTAGTAAATATATATGTATGTGTATGACATCTTATATGTGGTTACGCCAACCGATATGTGTGTCCCAGCAACCGACGTTGCTATATACTGAAGCCATTAATCGAACAGGGTAATGAAGTTCAAGTGAAAAAAGTGGTACAAATGTGACAAGGTAAGTTGATGTTATTTTCACTACAGGTTAGAGTTGGAAAGTCCTAATACAATAACATCAGGGAAAGGAATAAAGTGAGTATATAGAATGTAAAGAGATTAGAATGTCTTGAGAAAAGGAAAAAAAATGTAAGAAACGAGGGTGAGTGAAGCTTCCAAGAGAGACGACAGGCAAGGCAAGGGACTATTTGGATAAAAATCGAAGGTAGGCATGCGAAAGGGATAAAGTATGGTAGTATGGAACAAAAGATGAATGTGTGGGGTCAGAGAACAAACTTTGATAAGTGGGACTAAAAGATAGTAACCACAAATAGGGATGTGAAGTGAGAGACAGAATGATCAGGCCTTGCAACGATACTAAGAGATTTCCAGCCCTCGAGAGGTATATAAAGGGATAAATGTGTAGTCATACTGAGATGGTTGCCTCAGAAATGGAGAAGCTTTTCTAAAAGATGATTCAAGAATAGAACGGATTTGCACGGTTAAAGGAATATTTCATGAACTTCAGGGTCGATACTATAAAATAACAAGTGAAAAAGGACACTCAGGGAGGAAGGAACTTAAGGAAGGTTTGAGAATTAAAGTAGGAAAGGTACACTAATGGGCTGGTCAAAAGAAGAGGAGAGGAGAAGAAGGGAAGAAAAGAAAAATTGAGCAATCACCAAGGACAAGCGAGAGGATAATGAACTAACAAAGCTAACTGAGAGGTAGTACATCAATGACATGGGAAGAGGATAAGGAATACCGAGATTCGATTATAAAGGAAATAGAAGGATGTATGGGAAATATTCATGAGTATGGACTAGCCGTGGCGGCAGGACTAGCTATGGCGGCAGGAAGGAGAAGAAAGAAGAGAGTATATTTTCAAGGATTTCACGACACGAACAAGAAGTGGCAGAACACTGGAAGAACTACAACGCATAGGGGGGATGCAAATAAGTAGTCAAGGAAAATTTTGGATATGTGAGCTAAGTGAATAAAAGGATTGATAGTGGAAGTGGAAGAGTGTGGCATATTAACTCTCAATGATATATTGTAGACGTAAAGTGAAATCGAAAACTTAGAGTAAGAAGAATTTCAGTGATAATACTTGTGAAGGAAGACGAGGGATAAAAAGAGCAAAGTGTAACCAAACGCTCCGTAAAGTGTTTTGCTGGATTCTAATGCCCCCATTAACCCGTTGATTCGGGAAATGTTCAGTCGTAAAAGGTAGAAGTAGAAGGGCCTTAAAAAAGGCAGCGAGAATGGATTTGTAATGCATAAGCGCTTCGTTTAAATGCAAATCCCTCGATTAGCAGAAAGGAAAAATAAGTTAAGCTATACGATGAGAGAATTCTGGTATTATAGGAGACCAAAAGAGTTGGAGGATCGTTAGGGTTGGCCGATGACTACTGATACTCGGAAGTTACTAGTGTATAAGAACACCCTTAAGAAGGGGGAAAGAGCAGATCTAGTCCTGAAATGAGGTATGGCATTGTCAAAATTCAAAGGAAAGAAAAATGTTAGCTTAAAGAGGCCAAAATTCGGGACGTAGTGGCATATCAAGAATGCATTAAGAGGGAGCAAAAACGAATTAAAGATAAGCATACTACAAAACGGGTATGAAAAGAAATTAAAATGGATCAAGAGAATACTTCATGCAGGCGTGAGATATGATATTTCTAGAACAGGGAAATTTGTGCCGCACCTAAATAGGCAGCGACGTATCCTAAATAGTAATAAAGAGAGTAAGAAAGGTCTACAAGCTAACTACAGAGAGAATGACGAAATGGATGATGAGTACATAGGACACGTTGGGTTACAATGGAAGAAAATATTGATATTAAAGAAAAAATATGAGAATCTTAACAAAAGGAGTAACGATAAGCGGTGTGGTGATCTCTAAAGAGAGGAAGAACGATGTGGGTACAGATAGAAAGGCAACAACATCGCCAGAAATTAGAAAGTATATCACGAGTCACTAACCATACTGAGTATAAGGGTATGTATTATAGAGTTATATGAACCATCAGCATAAGGTTATGCCTCGCAGATGGGAATGGACACACCGGAAAGCCAACAAGGAACGACAACTAACTAAGTGATCACTAGAATAAGGAAGTCAAGGGTAAGTATACCATACTGATGTTAGAAAAGAGGTTGTGGTAAAGTGAGAATTGTCCTAACTTTATAATTATAAGTTATACTGTAAGATGTGAGGCAAAGGAATTAAAGAGAGAGTTTTGACAAGAAATAGAAGATATTGTGAGCTATATACCCGTTCGAACTATGATTATTGGTTCATCGCATAATATAATCCAGCTACGAGGAATAATAAAGATGGTGATGGAACATTAGGAACCGTTAAGAGATTGTATTGAGGATATGGTTATAACTGATCATGGAAAGGAATTAAGACAGATGGTTGAAGAAACGTAACCGTTAAGAGTAAGGATTTGTCAGTAGCAGAGTACCGCTGAACAAGCAACTGGATATTAGTATAAGAAAATTTACGATGAATCAGAGAGCTTGGCTGATGAATTATGAGGGAATAATTTAGCACGTATCTAAGCTCAACAAGTACAAGTAGGGATAGCCAAGATAGTATCGGAGGAGTAAAACAAAAAGAAAGTGTTGTATTCTAGCAAGGGAGTTATCCGTTAATAAAGCAATGAGGAACAAAGAGGAAGGACGCTTGCAGGACGGCGAGTAGCCGTCGTGTAGCCAGTTAAACCACAGGAATGGAGACAAAATGAGAACGGAATACTAGTTGACTTGTGATTATATATATGAGGATTGAAGACTGTACGACTCACAAATTAATTTGATAAAGAGCTAAGAAGAATAGGACGAAACTAACCAAATTATAGTATAAGTATACGGTAGTAGAACAAAAAAATTCAATGAGGATATTGAGGATAGGCACACTACAACATTCGAGGACGAATGTTTTTAAGGGGGGAAGGATGTTACTCAGCATATGGCAAGTATGAGTTTCGGGGTGCTTGGTCAGTAGTGATCGGGCACTCGTCACGGTCCATGGGGTTTGGGTCGTGATAGTTGTAATGAAGCTTGATATGACAAAGGCATATGATAGACTTTCATGGAGCTTTCTCACAAAGGTTCTAAGGAAGTTTGGATTTAGAGAATGGTTCATCAGTCTGATCTACCAATTGATAAGGAATAATTGGTATTTTGTACTCGTAAATGGACAGGCTCATGGATTCTTTTATTCAACTAGGGGAGTTAAACAAGGGGATCCTTTGTCCCCTAATTTGTTTATCCTTGCTACTGAAGCACTGCCTAGAGCTCTGAATGTGTTACATGATAATCCTTGGTTTTGTGGTTTTGGTTTTGGATTGCATATGCTGATGATATTATCATTTTCTCTTCAATATGTGAGATTTCTTTGAAGTTGATCATGGATGTTTTGAAAAATTATAAAGCTGCTTCTGGTCAATTGATTAACAAAGCAAAATGTTCCATTTATCTGCATGATAGAGTGGATGAGGATGTGTTTCTTAAAGTGGAGGGGTAACTAGTATTAAAAGAAAGGATTTTACTTTAATGTATCTTGGTTATCCTATTTACTATGCTAGAGGTTGTATGGCATTCTATTCAGATTTGCTATCTAAAGTGAGGAACATGCTTCAAAGTTGGAAGTGTAAGTTGTTATCCTTTGGTGGAAGAGTTGTGTTACTCAAGCATGTTCTACAAGCTATGCCTATGCACTTGCTTTTTGCTATTGATCCACTTGATTTTGTTATCAAGAAGCTTCATAAGATTTTTACACAATTCTTTTGGAGTAACAAGGTTGGAGAATAGCAAAGGCATTGGACAGGTTGGGACATTGTTTGCTTGCCTCATGAAGAAGGTGGTTTGGGATTCAGGTGTTCGAGGGACATTTCATTGGCTTTATTTTCCAAATTATGGTGGAATTTCATAATCAAGCCTACTTTGTGGGGTGCACTCATAAGCAACAAGTATTTGAAGAAGAATAATCCTATTCTTGTTCCATAGAAGAAGGGATCACATAGTTGGAGAAAGATATTAGAAGCTAGAGATCTCATTAATCATGAAATATGGTGGCAACTGAGGATGGGATCATCTCTTTTTTGGTTTGATAACTGGACTGGTTTAGGTCCATTGTATTTACTCACTGAACCTGATTTCTATTGTGATGAAAATATCAACAATGTTTACGATGTTATTACTGAGGGAAGATGGAATGAAACTGTTATTAGAAACAGTTTTCCAGAGGAACTTGCAGAATATATATTGACTGAGGTATAGCCTCCAAGTAGGGGAAATGATCTTAATGTTCCATATTGGAGGTTGTCAACTAATGGTCAATTCAGTGTGAAAATAACATGGGAGTATGTTAGAAGTAAAGCAGAAAAGAGAGATATCTATAAGAAGATGTGGGTAAAGGTATTGCCTTACAAAGTTGCTTTAACTATGTGGAGAGTATGGCACTTTAAAGTTCCTTTGGATAAGGTGGTTAGGAGCTGGGAGTATAACTTACCCTCTAAGTGTTTATGTTGTTGTCACGACCAACCGGAGGGCCGCGACGGGCACCCGATGCTAACCCGCTCGGGCACCTCTTATCATACTTTCACATTTACATCTAGGTGAGCCACATAGCTAATTCATACTTTCCAATCCATTATTCATACTAATCCCATTGGGCAACGATATATATATATATATATATATATATATATATATATATATCACCATCAATAATAATGCCCATATCAATGTACATAAGCCGACGAGGCTAACAAAATGATATACACAAGACTAGCCGACAAGGACAAATACATCAAACCATATAAACGTGTCTACGAGCCTCTAAGGAGAGTATGTCATATCATATAGGCGGGACAGGACCCCGCTATGCCCATAAATATGTACACAAAAGAATAAATACCAAAGTTGTAGCTCCGAATGAAATGGAGCTTCGCTATGTAGTCCCTGAGTAATAAAGCTATGGATCAAGCCTGTCTCCCTGGCCACCTGCGGGCATGACGCAGCATCCACAAACAAAAGGACGTCAGTACGAAAAATGTACTGAGTATATAAAGCATGGTCAACATCATTATGAAAACATAGTAGACAACATAATAAATAGCATACGAGGGGAGATAGTAGTATCATCGTCACAAACACTTACTTGCTTTTCATAGGGACTTTCCATTTCTAAGCGTGATTGTGTACATATATCCATATCCGTATCCGTATTCATATCCGCACTCATTTACATTCCGTATCCTTTTTCGTATTCATAGCATATTTGTATTTATATCGTATACATATCAATATCATGTACATAGCATTCCCGACCATGAAGGCTCGGTGTTTTGCATACCCGGCCATGGCAAGGCTCGGTGAGTATACATACCTGGCCCTACCAAGGCTCAGGGTTATCCGTACCCAACTGCAGTGGTGCGCGCGCAATATATATATATATACATATATATTCTACCCGGCCATATAAGCTCGGGGTTTCATATAAGTCATACATAGACACATATACATAAAAGCTCATAAGCATCTTTAGCATCATTACTATTGTCGTTCATTACATCTATCCTTAGAGGATTACTCATCATATAAGGAATTTAGTACAATCGTAACATATCGAGAATCATGAGCTTAGTAGCTTTTGAAGATAGTATCATTTGGAGGACATCATAGGCTTATAGAAGATTAGATATTTGGCCAAGGAACCATGCCTTATGAAAGAAGGGTTAGCCTTACATACCTTTCCATTCAACTATTCTATCACTTGCACATTCTCCTTCAATGCTTACGTTTCTACCTTCATTAGAGTTATACTATCATTAGAAAATCGATAGCTTAGCATACATGACTAAAGCTTAGAGAAAATTGGACAGCATCTCCTTTATTTATACGACTTCCTCCATATCATATATCAACTCCCACACATCAATAATAACATTCACAACAGCATAACAATAGTCTTTATTCACCTACATTATCCTTACTTCTCAATTCACTTCCAATCATCCATATCCATGGTCATAGCACACTATTACATTCGCTCATATACAATGTTTATCCCATGTTCTCAATATCATTTATAACATGATTATAATCATAACATATCAATAATCATTACTCAACCCAAGCTACTACTCACAAACATCACTATTCTCACATTCAAGACCCATTTTCTATATTCTTCTACAATCCAAGTCTTTCAATGTCTCAATACCTTAAACAACATTGAAATACCATAAAACTTACCTTAGATGGTGTAGCAATGAACCTTGAGTGGAAATACTTCACTTGAACCAAAACCCTAGTTCACCTCCAATGGAATCTTTTGTGGTCCTCTAACCCTTGGAAGCTTTCTAACACATAAACACTTGATTCTAATCTTTTGATCTTTGTGTTCTCTTGAACTTGAGTGGAATGTGCTTAGATATGTGTTTTGAGCTCTCAATACTTGTAGACGATGAAAAATGAAGTAAAAGAACCCAAGGCATCTATTTATACAAAAACTAAAAATCAGCCCGTCGTGTCTTATATGGACACTTACACGGTTCGTATATTATTGTACGGTCCGTATAAGTGGCCGTGGTTCACCAACCTGAAAATAATCTCCCTGCTGGGAGTTATACGAACCCCTTATTCGGACCGTATAAAGTTATACGGACCGTATAAGTGGTCGTATAACTCCACTTCTCTGAAATGGTTTACGTCGTTTCGTTCGATCTCCAATCCTTATGGAACCTTCTTGACACTTGTTTATCACCTCACTAACACTCTAAGGGATGTTATAACTCTCCTCATCATTAAGTATCCATTAACTTGCTACTCATAAATCATTTCCGATACCTATGGTATGCCTTGCCTCCTCTTGGCAAACTTTCTTCTCTTACCTCGAACGTTTTTGAAATCTCAATTAGGGTCATCAAATGTCATTCCTTACTTATTGCAATACCGTATACTGCGTGCTCTTCGTTGGTCTTTTCACTGCGCATTAACAGAAAATTTTCCGAGGTGTAACATTTTTCCCCCTTAAGAACATTCGTCCTCGAATGTTAAGATCTCAGGGGTTCTATAAAAATTTCGCCAGAGTTTCCCCTGTAATAGGGCACTACCATCCTGTCACAACAGCCCATAATAACAATGCCTCACAGGCCACAACATAATAGCAATAGAGTTTGGCCACACACGCCTCAAATGCACAAAAAGGAAAACATACATACCTCATGAACTTGATGTCTCATCTTAGATCTCTCCCGGGGGTTGGAATAAGTGCGGGTACTTGGATTTTATATTTTCTTCCGCTTCCCATGTCATTTCTTCTCGGTTATTGTTTCTCCATAAAACCTTAACTAAGGCCACTTCTTTGTTTCTAAGCCTCTGTACTTGCCTATCTAATATGGCAATGGATACCTCTTCATAAGTCAACTTTTCTGTCACTTGAACATCATTTACTTGCACGATCCTAGTAGGATCTCCAACACATTTACGAAGCATCGAGACATGGGAAACTGGGTGAACTGACTCCAAATCAGGAGGTAGATCTAATTCATAAGCCACTTTTCCTACCTTGCGCACAATCTCATAAGGCCCAATGTACTGGGGACTAAGCTTCCCTTTTTTGCCAAATCTCGTTACACCCTTCATTGGTGACACTTTTAAGAATACCCAATCTTTCACTTAGAACTCTAAGTCCCTTCGACGATTATCCGCATAGGACTTTTGACGACTTTGGGCTGCTAATAACCGATCTTATATGAGCTTAACTTTCTCTATGGCTTGCTGGACCAAGTCTGGCCCTATCAATTTAGTCTCTCCTACCTCGAACCACCCAATTGGGGATCTACACTTTCGCCCATATAAAGCCTCATACGGTGCCATTTGGATGCTAGAATGATAATTATTGTTATAAGAAAATTGAATGAGTGGTAAGTGATCATCCCAATTACCTCCAAAATCTATCATACATGCCCGTAACATATCCTCAAGAGTCTGAATGGTACATTCAGCTTGTCCATCAGTCTGCGGGTGAAATGCCATGCTAAGGCTCACTTGAGTCCCCAAACCCTCTTGGAAGGACTTCCAAAAATTAGCTGTAAACTGAGTCCCTCTATCGGAGATAATAGATACTGGAACACCGTGAAGCCGCACTATCTCTTTAACGTAAAGCATTGCATAATCTTCTGCCACATATGTAGTTCTAACTAGTAAGAAATGAGTTGACTTCATGAGTCTATCCACAATCACCCATATAGAATCATACTTACGTCGAGAACGGGGTAAGCCTATAATGAAGTCCATGTTAATTACTTCCCACTTCCAAGTTGGAATTTCTATAGCTGCAACAATCCGCCCGACTTTTGGTGCTCGATTTTCACTTGTAGACAGTTGGGACATTGAGCTACGAATTCCGCTATATCTTTATTCATCCCATTCCACCAATATATAGATTTAATATCATGGTACATTTTCGTTGCTCCGGGGTGGACAGAATAGCGGGAGCAATGGGCTTCCCTCAATATTTGGTGGCGTAACCCTGCCACATCAGGAACACATAATCTGCCTCGACATCGGAGAACTCCATATCCTACAATCTCAAATGATGACTTCTCCTTCTGAGGGAGTGTATCTCTGTAATGCATTAGCATGGGATCTTCGTATTGTCGCTCTTTCACTTCCACTACTAGCGACGAGACTACTGAATTCTGAATGGTAGTTCCCCTGCTACCTGAGTCCACTACTCAAACTCCTAGGCTAGCTAATTGCTGGAGCTCACGAGCTATTTCTCTTTTCTCTGGTCGTACATCACAAAAACTTCCCATGGATCTACGGCTAAGAGCATCAGCCACAACATTTTCCTTTCCGGGGTGATATAGGATATCAATATCGTAATCTTTTAACAATTCCAACCATCGTCGTTGCCGCAAATTCAACTCTTTCTGCTTGAAGATAGACTGAAGGATCTTATGATCTGTATAAATATTCATATGCACACCATACAAATAATTTCTCCACATCTTTAATGCATGAATCACTGCAGCCAATTCAAGGTAATGGGTTGGATAATTTTTCTCATTTTTCGTAATTGCCTTGAATCATACGCAATCACCTTACCATGTTGCATCAACACACATCCTAGCCCAATGCCTGAAGTATCGCAATAAACAACATAACATTCCAATCCCTCTGGAAGTGTCAGGATTGGGGCAGAAGTCAATTTATCTTTTAGCTCTTGGAAACTACGTTCACAAGCATCTGTCCATTGAAACTTTGCTGATTTCTGGGTCAGCTTTGTGAGTAGTGCCGAAATAGAAGAAAAGCCTTCTACAAATCTCCTGTAATAACCTGCTAAGCCCAGGAAGCTACGAACCTCCATAGGAGTTGTGGGCCTTGGCCAAGTCTTCACGGCCTCAATCTTTTGGCTATCTACCCGAATACCATCGGCTGAAACAATGTGCCCCAGAAATGTCACTGAGTTCAACCAAAACTCAAACTTAGAAAATTTTGCAAACAACTCTCGAGTTTGAAGAACTCTAAGGACAGTACGTAAATGATCTGCACGTTCTGCCTCAGATCTAGAATACACCAAGATATCGTCAATGAACACAATCACAAATAAATCTAAGAAGGGCCTGAACACATTGTTCATCAAATCCATAAATACTGCCGGTGCATTAGTTAGCCCAAATGACATTACCCGAAACTCAAAATGGCCATATCTTGTTCTGAAGGTTGTCTTAGGGATATCTTTCTCCCTAACTCTCACTTGATGATACCCGGATCTCAAATCTATCTTTGAAAACCATTTGGCACCATGTAATTGATCAAATAAGTCGTCAATCCTCAGAAGAGGATATTTATTCTTAATTGTCACCTTATTCAATTGCCGATAGTCAATGCACATTCTCAAGGAGCCATCTTTCTTTCGGACAAACAATACGGGTGCTCCCCACGGGGATGAACTAGGCCTAATAAAGTCTTTCTCAAGCAAGTCTTTCAATTGCTCCTTCAACTCTTTCAATTCTGCGGGGGCCATTCTATAAGGTGGAATAGATATAGGCTTGGTGTCTAACATCACATCAATAGCAAAATCAATCTCCCGCTCGGAAGGGAGGCCTGGAAGCTCTTCCGGGAATACATCCGGAAACTTGTTCACTACGGGAACTGACTGAAGAGTTGGCGGTTCAGCTTCTACATCTTAGACCCGCCCTAGATGATAAATGCAACCTTTTGTGATCATTTTCCTTGCTTTAAGATAGGAAACAAACCTACCTTTTGGTGACGCAGTATTCCCTTTCCATTCTAAAACTGGTTCTCCCCGAAATTGGAAGCGAACCATTTTCATTCTACAACCAACATTGGCATAGCAAGAAGCCAACCAATCTATGCCATAATAACATCAAAATCCACCATTTTTAACCCATGCAAATAAATCATAGTACGACGATCACAAATCACAACTATGCAGTTTCTGTATACTCGGCTAGCTATTACCGATTCACAAACGGGTGTAGACACCTCAAAAGGTTTGATCGACTCCGATTTGATTCTAAACCGACACGCAATATATGGAGTAACATATGACAATGTGGAGCCCGGATCTATAAAAGCATATACATCATGAGAAAATACCGATAATATACCTGTGACCACATCAGGAGAAGACTCAAGATCTTGGCGTCCAGCCAAAGCACAAATACGGTGCTGAGGAGCGCTAGAACTGGGGACTCTCCCTCTGCCTCTACCACGGCCAACTGGCGCATGTGAACCTGGCCCCATAGGGCGTATAGATGACGAAGATCCAGCTACCGACCCTGAAGGCTGGGTCCTACCTCTACCACCAACTGAAGGGCAATCACCCATAATATGGCCTGGCCGACCACATGAGTAGCAAACCTCATAATCCAATCCGCACTGACCCCAATGTAACTTCCCACACTGGGAACATCATGGTACGGGTGGCCTCACCTGACCCGAATCACCCCTCAACTGAGAACCGAAAAAACTCTAACCCGGCCTAGAATGAGTAGACCTATCAAATCTCTGGACTGAAAATCGTGGAGGCGCACTAGTCATAGAATGGCCTGAATGCCTAGAAAACTGTTGTTTATGCCCTCCTCTAAACTCACTCATTGGACCCGAAGGTCTAGCCCTCTTGTTATACCCTCTATCATGCTCACGCTCACTTCTTTGTTGCTGTTGGCTTTCTTCTAAATTCTGGGCATGGGCCTGAATGCGTGAAATATCCATGTTGTCCTGAAGGGACACAGTCAAGCACCTATCCATCAAATGTGGCCCTAGGCCTTTCACAAATCGGTGCACTCGGTCACCCAGATTCGCTACCATGGCCGAAGCATACCTAGCCAAAGAATTGAAGCGGAGACTATACTCTAAAGCACTCAT
Organism: Lycium barbarum; assembly: GCF_019175385.1. Taxonomy (NCBI): domain Eukaryota; kingdom Viridiplantae; phylum Streptophyta; class Magnoliopsida; order Solanales; family Solanaceae; genus Lycium; species Lycium barbarum. The sequence goes on along the minus strand of NC_083344.1, from coordinate 105,821,897 downwards.
GCTTTCTTGCCTCAAATTCAAGAACTTATCGGCTCTAGCTCGCCGAACTTCTGGAGGCAAATAATGTCGGAGGAAGGCATCTACAAATTCTTGTCATACCAGGGGAGGCGCATTGACTCCCCGTGAAGCCATCTAAACCGTGTACCAATGAACCGCAACATCCCTCAACCTATAGGATGCTAACTCCACCGATTCGGTGTCCGAAGCATGTATCAACCGAAGTGTCCTCAACATTCCATCAATAAAATTCTGATAGTCCTCAACATTCCATCAATAAAATTCTGAAGGTCCTCATCTATCTTCGATCCAAAGAATTCCGGAGGGTTCAAGCTAATAAAATCATGGGCCCTTGCACTAACAGCCCTATCACCTTGCCCTGTACCGTGCCGCTGAGTCTGGGCAGCAACATATTTAGTAAGCAAATGAATGGCCTATTTTACATCTTGGCCTGAAGCATCCGGTGGAGGAACTGGAGGTGCTGGAGATGAGCCTGAGGCTCCCTCACGCTCCTCAGAAATAGGCACTGAATGGGAGGACTTAGATTGAGCCGCATTCAGGGACTCACTTTCCTCTACAACCATTGGCGGTGCTCTTTCAGCCCGCTTTTCTGCCACTGTCTTGCCCTGTTACACCTCGGAAAAATTTCCGTTGGTACGTAAGAGAATGAACTAGTAATAAATATGAGTGCATGATATCCATGAGCAAGAAACAACGGTTGATGACCTTAGGCGAGATTTTAAAAGTATCCGATGTGAGACGAGAAAGTTAGCTAAGTTAAGATGAGATATAAGGTGAGTAATGCATGTGCATGGACGTGGGTGATTAAAATGAGAAGCCTAAGAAATATGGGAAGTTGCAGAATTGCAACTGCCCAGTGGTCGTAAAGTGCAGAATACGGACCGTAAACTGGAATACGGTCTGTAAACTGGCAGTCGTAAACTGCCATGCAAGGCTTCAACTCTCTACCAGTCGATAAATGGTAAAATACGACCTGGAGGACGGACCGTAAAGTGATTTACGACCCGTAAACCATGGTCGTAAACCACCATGCAGGCAGCCAAGCTTCTGGTTCTGGAAATGGTTAAATACGCCCATGGTGAACAAGCCGTATAGTGGAATACGGGCCGTAAACCACGATGGACGACCACTGTTCATCTGAGCACAGATTTTACAAGTCATTAAATAAAGAGACCAACACTTGTTTTATTTCATTTCCACATTACACCAATTCTCTCTAAAACTTCTCTCTACATTTATTACATGAGTTTTCAAGGATTATAAGCCATCAAAAACATTAAGACAAGTGAATCAAGGGTAAGGAAATCATCAAAGATCATCCAAGTCAAGAAATCCAAATGGAGAAAAACTAGGGTTTTGCTCAAAGTGGAGTATTATCAACCAAATCTTGTTCCTACAACTTCTAAGGTAAGATTCGTGATTTTTACATGATGTTTAAGGCGTTGGAGAATTAAAATACATGGATTGTAGAAAATGTGGTCAACTAGGTCATGAATGATGAATAGTGACATTTTGAGGGATAGTTTGAATTACATTATGAATGTTGTTGCGTTGTGATATGAATGTGCTATAAATGGTATTAAGATCATGAGCTCGACACTTTAGACGAATGGACGAAGTTGGATGTTTTGACCATAATTATGGGTGAATTAGAAGCAAATTGAGAAGTCTAGATAATGTGAATGACGTGAATGACTAATGGCCATTGTTATAATATTAATGAAGGTATAAACGCTAGCATTGGAAGGAAACATGCAAGTGTAAACTAGTTCGACGAAAAGGTATGTGAGGCTAACCCTTCTTTCATAAGGCATGGTTGTCTGGCCAATTTTTTCTAAATCCTCTATATGAGTATGTTGTATTCAAATGATTGACATTCCGAGCTCATAAGCTCACGATCCTTGATATGTGCTACGATTGTACTACGCACCTCATATGATGAGTAAGCCTATGATATAGATGTAGTGATAATGATGATGATAGTAACGATGATGATAGTAACGATGATAATGATAATGATGATGTTAAAGGTGCCTACGGGCTAGTATGATTATATGTGCCTATGAAGGGCTATAATGAAAACCCCAAGCTTATAACGCCGGGTAAAATATATGTATATGATTATGTATAAAGTATGTATACGATTACGGAACGCGCACACATCTGCAGATGGTACGGATAACCCTGAAGCCTTGGTAGGGCCAGGTACGTGTAACACTGAGCCTTGGTTGGCCAGGTATGTATGAAACACCGAACCTACATGGTCGGGTATGTTATGTAAGGATATGTATGAAACACTGCTCCTATGTGGTCGGGTACGCTATGTAAACACTATGTATATGAAATGGCTATGTATACAATATGAATATGAATGTGATAAGACTATGTATATGAATATGAATAAGGACATGTATAATAATATGAGCACAAGTATGGTACGAGTACTATTATGAACTACGGATGATGATGTAGGTGTACAAATACGTATGAGAAATGAAAAGTTCTTATGGAAGGTAAGTAAGTGTTATGACGATAATATGATTGTCTCCCCTCCTATGCTATTTCCATATGTTGATTCATTATGTTTATACAACGTTGTTAATCATGCTTTACATACTCAGTACATTCTTCGTACTGACGTCCTTTTGTTTGTGGACGTTGCATCATGCCCGCAGGTGCACAGGGAGACAGACTTGATCCATAGCTGCTTATTCAGAGATTACATAGCAGAGCTCCGTTTCTTCCGGAGCCAAAGCTTTTGGGTACTTATTCTTTTGTGTACATAATTATGGGCATAGCGGGGTCCTGTCCCGCTCATGTGATATATCATACTCTCTTAGAGGCTCGTAGTCACGTGTATGTATGTTTAGATATGTCTGGCCTTGTTGGCCCATGTTTTGTATGTCATATTTTCGGCCACGTTGGCCCATGTACATTGATGTGGCATAAATGCCAATTATGATATTATGGTAATGTCGTCCAATGGGACTAGTTTAACGAATGAATGGAAATGTATGTCTAATTATATGGCTAACCTAGATATAAGCATAAGAGTAAGCTAAGGGGGTGCCCGGGTGGGCTAGCACCGGGTGCTCGTCACGGCCCCCTAGTCGGGTCGTGACAAAAGTGGTATCAGAGCAGTTCAGTCCTAGGGTGTGTCTACGAGCCGTGTCTAGTAGAGTCTTGGTTATGGGTGTGTTGCGCGCAACACTTATAAACAAGAAGCTGCGGATATTTTAGGAATGACTGGCCTTCTTTCTTCATAAGAATCGTGCGATAGAGCTATGACGTAAGAAATTCTTGTTCCTTAATCGTGTATTGTGTATTTCAGAGATGCCTGTAAGGAAAAAGGCTACAGCAGCCCAAAAGGGCAAGATGGTGGCAGAAAAGCGGGCTAAGAAAGCACCGCCACCGGTAGTAGAGGAAGATGAGTCCCAGAGTGCGGCTCAATCTCAGTCCTCCCAGACAGTGCCTATTACATAGGAGCGTGAGGGAGCCTCATCCCCCGCTCCAGCACCTCCAGCTCCTCCACCAAATGCTTCGGGCCAAGAGGTAAAAAAGGCCATTACTTTGTTGACACAGTTGGTTGCGGCCCAGACTCAGAGGCACGGTTCAGGGTACGGTGATAGGGCTGTTAGTGCAAGGGCCCGTGATTTTATTACTTTAAACCTCCGGAATTCTTTGGGTCAAAACCGGAGAAGGATCCTCAGGACTTTATTGATGGTATGCTAAGGACGCTCCGATTGATACATGTTTTAGACACTGAGTCGGTAGAGTTAGCATCGTATAGATTGAGAGATGTCTCGATCTAGTGGTATACGGTATGGATGGCTTCACGGGGAGCCAATGCATCTCCCCCGGTATGGCAAGAGTTTGTTGACGCTTTGCTCCGTCATTATATGCCTCCAGAAGTTCGGCGAGCTAGGGCCGATAAATTCTTGAACTTGAGGCTAGGCAGTATGAGTGCCCTAGAGTATAGCCTTCGTTTTAACTCCTTGGCTAGGTATGCTTCGGCCATGGTAGCAGATATGGGCGACAGGGTACATCGGTTTGTAACGGGCCTAGGGCCACATTTGATGGACAAATGCTTGACTGCGTCCCTTCAGGACGGTATGGACATTGCACGCATTCAGGCGCATGCTCAGAACTTAGAAGAAAGTCTACTGTTATGTCCCGTATTTTCATACGTCGGGACGTTTTAAAAATAAGCGCGACAAGTTAAAGGCAAGACTATCTTAAGATATGAAGTAGAGATTTTAACTTCCGGTTTCGCGTCGAGTCACAATTTATCCACAATTTTCGTGTGGCATTAAACTGTTAATGGAAAATTGGGATTAAACTAACCATAATTGGATTAATAAGTGGGATTGGAAAGACCAAAAATCAGTCCACTTTTAGGCCTTGTTTGGCCGTGCACCTTAGTGCCTTGGTCAAGGAATCTTGACTCAATTTAGTGTGATCCACATGTCCAAGCCAAAGGGGGGAACATATAGACACAAAATCTGATCATTCCACATTTTCAAAAAGTCATTTCAACATCCCAAAGTGTAGAACATTTAGAGAGAGAGAGAGGAGCTCTCGGCTAAGAGCTAGCCGAGAGAGAGTGAGGTGCAATCTTGCCTAAAAATTCCAGTTTTTCTCCACCAAATTTACTCTTCATCTAGGGTGTAAGAAGGTGTATTATTTGTTGAAGGGAAACAAGAAAGTGAAGCACCCAAGTAGAGTGAAGTTTCGGCCAAGGTGAAGAACAAGATTGAAAGGTAAGAATGTTTGTTGTTCTTGTGTTGCATGATGATTTGAATGTATAGTTCATGCATGTTGTTGTTGGATTGTGGTTGTAGTTGAAGTAGAGAGTGAGCCGTGAGTGAGGTGAGTTCATGATTGATTTCATTTTGCATGTATTGTTGGTGAATTGAATATGTATCAACATATGTAAATGAATAAAGATTGTAGGAGTTTGGTTGTGATGTTGCATGTTGGATATTGGACTGTTTTTGCTTGAATTTAAAATGAGCCATGTTTTGAAGATTCTAATGAAGTCATGCTTAATCTTGTTTAACATGTATTGGAAATGGATTGAATGCATTGTAGTTGGATAAACGGATGAAAATCATGAAATGGTGGAAGGGTGTTGTAGCCGTGTAGTAGGGACTGTTTTGGGGAGAATTAGGGACTGTTTTGTGTCACATTTGGGTTGTTGTTTTTATGGACATTGTGGTGTATGGTATGCATGTTGAATATGTGAATTGAGGTGTTAAAGAAATGAATTATGTTGAGGGGTAAAGGAAGTCCAAAACCGTGGACAGGTTTTGAGGTTAGAAGTAAATTTGTGTGTGTTGAACGTTGATTCTTGTTGCAAACGTTTAGTGAATGTAAAGTGCCATGACTCAAGTTAAAACTGAAATGATTGTAGGCTGTTGTAAGAGTGAAAATTATGCCAAAATAGTTCCAAGAATCATGAAAGTAATGTCATTAAACGTGTTGTGTTGTTGCAAGTTAAAACTGGAAATTTGCTAAGTAAGAATGGAAATGCTATGTGTGTTGATTAGCCGTGTGTATGAAACAGTTTTGGATGGTGTATGGACTGCCCAAGTTCCCTAAGTCATGTTTAAACAAGTCTTGATTAATATATGAAAGAACGATTAGCAATGTTAGCTTGTAACGCTACTTTGTTTGAATGCGAACGAAACGTCGTTAAATTGTTAGAAAGGAATTGTGAGTGTCACAATACGTATTGAATGCCCTTGTAGACTAATTGTAGTTCTTCACATCTTGATATAGGATAAGTGTTTTTGGTCAGCAAGTACAAGTTAGAATACAACTAAACGCAAAAGGTATGTAAAGCCCATTTCTTCTTTCTTTTGGTATGTCCTAGACGTAAGTGTGAAACGATATGAACCTTGGGGTAAATTCTATTCTCTAGTTCATGTATGACTTATGATTCTATATTTCCTTAAGGTTATTGTCATGTGCCTACAATATGATTGACTAATGAATAATGCATGAAAGTTCCTATACTTAAAGAGTTGCACAACTAGAGACATACTTGACTTTCAAAAGCTATACCATGTTGAAGCAATATATGTACATGAAATCTGAAACGTTTCTTGTGATAGGTTGTTATAAGACTTTAAATGAACTGAAAATGAATATTATTTTAACACTTTAGAGCTGGTCAGTTGCTTATCCATCGAGTCTCAAAAGATGAATTGCATATATGTGGTTGCTTATTATTCTGCTCGTGCTTATCGCTATACCCTTCACTGAGTCCCGGGCCAGGATACGTTTTCGTGCGCATGTTTACTATATTATTACCGAGTCCCTCATTAAAGGGCCGGGACACGTTATATATATATGATGATGATGTGATGATATGATGATATGATGATATGATGATGTGATGATATGATGATATGATGATATGGAGATGATGGTGGCCAGGAGGGCATATTCCTTATTACCGAGTCCCTCAGGAAAGGGCCGGGACACGTCTATGTTTATGTTATGATGCTATGATTTTAGATTACCGAATGATTATGCAGCTTTGATTACAAAACTCTATAATGATAATGATATGAGAATGATACAGATGAATTATGCTCATAGGCAAGTTTTAAGAAATTCTGGTTGTTGCACTGAGTCCTACATACTTTGTCTTCTTATGAGTCTATTACTACATTTCGTGCTTTACATGCTCAGTACATATTCCGTACTGACCCCCTTTCTTCGGGGGGCTGCGTTCATGCCCACAGGTACAGTCGCTCGTTTCGGAGATCCGCCAGCTTAGGATACTTATTCAGCTATTTTGGACTGCTCCTTTGTTCCGGAGCCTAGCTTGTGGTATAACTCCCTTATGTTGTATTCATATGTGTTTGTATGGGTACGGTGGGGCCCTGTCCCGCCATATGATACGGTCATTACTCTTAGAGGTCTGTGGACATCGGTGTAGGTCTGTTGGTAGTTGTTGATGCGTTTTATCTCTATGACTTATGTTTGGGGCGTACCCATTCGTAATGGCAGCCTTGTCGGCTTGCATATATATGTATGTTTGGTATTTTGTATATCGTGGCTTGCGTAGTAATATATATATATATCTATGTGGTTATTTAAAAGTGCAACTCCTTAGGAGACAGGTGCCTAAGACACACAAAACTTTGATAGATTTAAAATACTCCCTATCTTTTTATATACAAACGAGATCACGACATGCTAATTGTAAATGAATATAGTTAACAGACAATATGAGTGTCCAACTCGGGCACTAGTCACGGCCTACGGGGTTGGGTCGTGACAAAAGTGGTATCAGAGCGGTTAAATCCTCGGAGTGTCCACAGACTGTGTCTAGTAGAGTCTTGTTTATCGATGTGTTGTGCACCACGTTTATAAACAGGAAGCTACAGGACATTTAGGATGTCATCTTTCCTTCTCATTCTAGATCGTGCGATAGAGTTGTATTATCAGGATAAATCTTTCCCTAACAGATTGTTATGTCTACAGCGATGCCTGCAAAGAAGGCGACGGCCACCCAGAAGGGCAAGGCGGTAGTTGGAGAGACCAGTGGGACCCGGAGGGTCACTAGAGCTTATTCCCAATATGTGTCTGAGATTAGGCTTCAGTCAGCGAGCTCCGCTACACCATCATTATCAGAGGAGCCTAGGGCAGCAGCAGCTGCGGATCAGGAGACAGAATTACCACCAGCTCCTGAGGCTCCAGCACCCGAGCCTCCAGCTCCCCAGCCAGGGGCGGAAAATAGGGCTATGCGTGACGCAGTACAGTTATTGACCAGGTTGGTATCGGGACAGGCTCACAGACGCGGGTTAGAAGGTGGTTATGCGGATAGACACGACAGTTTGAGAGTCCGTGATTTTCTGACTTGTAAACCCCCAGAATTCTATGGGTCAAAGCCCGCAGAGGATCCATAAGAGTTTATTCGACAGATACTGCGTACGTTGCGGGTGACTAAGGCTTCCGAAACTGAGTCGGTTGAATTGGCTTCATATCAGTTGCGTGATATAGCAGTAAATTGGTATGAGTCCTGGGAGTTGTCCAGGGGTGAAGATGCTCCCCCAGCGGTATGGGACGAGTTCGTAGAAGCTTTTCTGGGTCATTTCCTACCTCCAGAGATGAGGCGAGCCAGAGTTGACAGATTTATACACCTGAAGCAGAATGGTAGAAGTGTTCGAGATTATAGCCTCGAGTTTGATTCACTGGCTAGGTACGCGCCCGCTATGGTAGCTGACATGGCAGATAGGGTACATCGTTACGTAATGGGGCTGGATAATTACTTGATTGATAGTTGTATGGCAATGGCTTCCCAGCCCGGTATAGATATCGCCCGAGTGCAGGCATACGCACAGGGGGTTGAGAATCGACAGAGAGGGCGCCAATTTGATAGGGAGCAGGAAAGGGGTCAGCATAAGAGGGCTAGATCAGCGGGGTACTCTTCTGGCGACTTTCGGGGCAGGCAGCCCCAACAGCAGTATAGTAGATATCCTTCCCAGCCGGCACGGAGTGCACCTTCACGATTTACTGGTAGGAGGTTTGATAGCACGGGGTATTCGGGAGCCGGTCAAAGCTCCATGACTTCAGGGTCCCAGATGCACAGGAATTCAGGCCAGATGAGACCACCTATACCCCCGTGTCCTCGATGTGGCAGACGCCATCCAGGGGAATGCCGTTTCATGACTGGTGCTTGTTTCGCTTGTGGCCGTCAGGGCCATACTATGAGGGAGTGTCGATTTGGAGGTGGTGCAGGTGGCCCAGCTCAGCCTACGGGGTCTATTGCTGGTTCTTCTTCTTCTTCTTCAGTTGCTATGCGCCCTTTGGGGCAAGGTATTCCGACACCAGCAGGCCGTGGCAGAGGCCGTGGAGGGGCTTCCAGTTCTGGCGGTCCTTCAAACCGCCTAGATGCTTTAGCCAGCAGGCAGGATCAGGAAGCGTCGCCAAATGTGGTCACAGGTATACTATCGATTTTCTCCCGAGACGTTTATGCATTGATAGATCCAGGCTCCACATTATCATATATTTCCCCTTTTGTTGCTAGTAAAATTGGGATAAATCTGAATCTATAGAACCATTTGAGGTAGCTACACCAGTAGGGGATTTTGTCTTAGCAGAGCTAGTATATAAAGATTGTTCGGTAGTCATATGTAATCGCTGTACCAAAGCAGATTTGATAGAGTTAGCCATGACTGAGTTCGATGTTATTATGGGGATGGATTGGTTAGCTTCCTGCTATACTAACGTTGATTGCCGAGGTAAAGTAGTTCGGTTTCAGTTCCCAGGGGAACCAATTATAGAGTGGAGGGGGAATACAGCATCGCCGAGGGGTAAGTTTATTTCATACCTCAAGGCAAGGAAGATGGTTAGAAAGGGCTATATTTATCACCTGGTTCGTGTGCATGACTTGAAAGCAGAAACACCGACTCTACAATCTGTCCCGGTGGTTAATGAATTTCCAGGTGTATTCCCAGATGAACTTCCAGGCCTTCCTCCTGAACGTGAGATAGAGTTCACTATAGATGTGTTGCCAGACACTCGGCCTATATCTATTCCTCCTTACAGAATGGCACCTGCAGAACTGAAAGAATTGAAGGAGCAACTGAGAGATTTGCTGGAAAAGGGTTTTATTAGGCCCAGTACATCACCTTGGGGAGCACCAGTGTTATTTGTACGAAAGAAAGATGGGTCACTGCGGATGTGCATTGACTATAGGCAGCTGAACAAAGTCACAATAAAGAACAGATATCCCCTCCCCAGGATTGATGATTTATTTGACCAGTTGCATGGTGCTAAATGTTTTTCAAAGATAGACTTGCGGTCAGGTTATCACCAGGTGCGGGTAAGGGAAGCAGATATTCCAAAGACTGCATTCAGGACCCGATACGGGCATTACGAGTTTAAAGTGATGTCTTTTAGGCTGACTAATGCTCCAGCCGTGTTTATGGACTTGATGAACAGAGTGTTCAAGCCATTTCTTGATCTGTTTGTGATTGTATTTATTGATGATATCCTGGTCTATTCACGATCGAGAGAAGAGCATGCAGATAACTTGAGGACAGTACTTAAGGTCCTCCAGCATCAGAAACTATATGCTAAATTCTCTAAATGTGAATTCTGGTTGACTTCAGTAGCATTTCTGGGGCATATTGTTGGAGCAGATGGTATTCGGGTAGACTCGCAGAAAATTGAGGCCGTCAAGACTTGGCCTAGACCTACGACGCCTACTGAGGTACATAGCTTTCTGGGGCTGGCAGGGTATTACAGGAGATTTGTAGAAAAGTTCGCTTCTATTTCAGCGCCTTTAACAAGGCTAACACAGAAGGCGGCTAAATTTCAGTGGACCGATGCTTGTGAACGGAGTTTCCAATTATTGAAAGATAAGTTGACTACAGCTCCAGTTCTAACTCTTCCTGAAGGGCCAGATGTTTATGTTGTTTATTGTGATGCCTCCGGTGTTGGGTTGGGTTGCGTGTTGATGCAGCACGGCAGAGTGATAGCCTATGCCTCCCGACAGCTCAGGAAGCATGAAAGAAATTATCCTACACATGACCTGGAGTTGGCAGCGGTGATACATTCTTTGAAGATATGGAGACATTATCTATATGGCGTGCATGTTGATATTTATACAGATCATAAAAGTCTTCAGTATATCTTTAAGCAGAAGGAGCTGAATTTGCGGCAAAGGAGATGGCTAGAGTTGCTGAAAGATTATGATGTCGATATTCTATATCACCCAGGGAAGGCTAATGTTGTAGCAGATGCACTCAGCCATAAATCTATGGTTAGTTTAGCAAGCGTACAGCTAGGAAAGAAAGGGGTAGTCCGTGAGGTTCATCAGCTAGCTAGTCTTGGAGTTCGTTTGGCTGATTCAGATAATGGTAGCGTTTTGGTGCGAGGTGTTGCTGAGCCCTCTATTGTAGAAGAGGTAAAGAAGCGTCAATATGAGGACCCTGTTCTGGTACATTATAGAGATATAGTACTTCAGAAGGAGGAGACCCCATTTAAAATGTCAGCCGATGGAGTACTACGATACAGAGACAGATTATGTGTACCTGAGGTTGCAGGGTTACGGCAGCAGGTAATGAGGGAAGCACACTGTGCTCATTATTCTATTCACCCGGGATCGACAAAAATGTATCATGATCTTAGGTGTTTGTACTGGTGGGATGGTATGAAAAAGGACATAGCAGAATTCGTGGCTCAGTGTCCGAATTGCCAACAGGTCAAGATAGAGCACCAGAAACCTGGAGGGCTATTGCAGGAGATGGAAATTCCAACCTGGAAATAGGAGGTAATTAATATGGATTTCGTCACAGGTTTCCCTCGCACCCCGTGGAAGTATGACTCTATCTGGGTTATTGTTGATAGATTGACAAAATCAGCCCACTTTCTTCCAGTCAGGACTAAGTACTCAGCTGAGGATTATGCCCGATTGTATCTTAAGGAGATAGTGAGACTTCATGGAGTTCCCACAGCGATTATCTCGGATAGAGGGGCCCAGTTTACAGCTAACTTCTGGAGATCCTTCCAGGAGGGATTGGGGACGCAGGTGAGTCTCAGCACCGCATTTCATCCTCAGACTGACGGGCAGGCTGAGCGTACGATCCAGACGCTACAAGATATGTTGAGAGCCTGTGTTATTGATTTCAAGGGCAGCTGGGAGGATCACTTGCCGCTTATCGAGTTTTCTTACAATAACAGTTACCACTCTAGCATTCAGATGGCACCGTACGAAGCCCTGTATGGCAGGAAATACAGATCCCCTATAGGCTGGTTTGATGTTGGCGAGACCAAGCTGATAGGACCAGATATGGTTCAGCAGGCTGTCGATAAGGTGAAACTTATTCAAGAAAGATTACTGGCAGCTCAGAGTCGGCAGAAGGCGTATGCGGATAATCGACGTCGACACTTGGAATTTCAGGTTGGCGATTGGGTGTTCTTGAAGGTGTCACCCATGAAGGGTGTTATGAGATTCGGCAAGAAAGGGAAGTTGAGCCGAAGGTACATTGGTCCTTATCAGGTTATTCGTAAGGTAGGAAAAGTTGCCTATGAGTTGGATCTACCAGCGGATTTAGAAGCAGTACATCCAGTCTTCCATGTGTCAATGCTTCGGAAGTATATAGGCGATCCTTCCAGGGTGTTCCCTACAGATGATATTCAAGTAACAGGGGAGCTATCATACGAAGAGCAGCCTATTGCCATACTTGATCGACAAATCAGGAGGTTACGAACAAAAGATGTGGCGTCAGTTAAAGTGTTGTGGCAGAACAATAATAGGGAGGAGATGACTTGGGAGGCTGAAGAGGAGATGAAAAATAAATATCCTCACTTGTTTTCCACACCTACAGGTAATTTAAACTCCTTTACTTGATTGTGTTAATTGTCTGCTCAATTTATATGTTAGCAATAAGGAAAACCCTTCCCAAAACCCTTATAGAACCTAACGGGATAAAAATCGAAATTCGAGGACCAATGTTTTAAAGGGGGGGAGGATGTTATGTCCCGTATTTTCATACGTCGGGACGTTTTAAAAATAAGCGCGACAAGTTAAAGGCAAGACTATCTTAAGATATGAAGTAGAGATTTTAACTTCCGGTTTCGCGTCGAGTCACAATTTATCCACAATGTTCGTGTGGCATTAACCTATTAATGGAAAATTGGGATTAAACTAACCATAATTGGATTAATAAGTGGGATTGGAAAGACCAAAAATCAGTCCACTTTTAGGCCTTGTTTGGCCGTGCACCTTAGTGCCTTGGTCAAGGAATCTTGACTCAATTTAGTGTGATCCACATGTCCAAGCCAAAGGGGGGAACATATAGACACAAAATCTGATCATTCCACATTTTCAAAAAGTCATTTCAACATCCCAAAGTGTAGAACATTTAGAGAGAGAGAGAGGAGCTCTCGGCTAAGAGCTAGCCGAGAGAGAGTGAGGTGCAATCTTGCCTAAAAATTCCAGTTTTTCTCCACCAAATTTACTCTTCATCTAGGGTGTAAGAAGGTGTATTAGTTTTTGAAGGGAAACAAGAAAGTGAAGCACCCAAGTAGAGTGAAGTTTCGGCCAAGGTGAAGAACAAGATTGAAAGGTAAGAATGTTTGTTGTTCTTGTGTTGCATGATGATTTGAATGTATAGCTCATGCATGTTGTTGTTGGATTGTGGTTGTAGTTGAAGTAGAGAGTGAGCCGTGAGTGAGGTGAGTTCATGATTGATTTCATTTTGCATGTATTGTTGGTGAATTGAATATGTATCAACATATGTAAATGAACAAAGATTGTAGGAGTTTGGTTGTGATGTTGCATGTTGGATATTGGACTGTTTTTGCTTGAATTTAAAATGAGCCATGTGTTGAAGATTCTAATGAAGTCATGCTTAATCTTGTTGAACATGTATTGGAAATGGATTGAATGCATTGTAGTTGGATAAACGGATGAAAATCATGAAATGGTGGAAGGGTGTTGTAGCCGTGTAGTAGGGACTGTTTTGGGGAGAATTAGGGACTGTTTTGTGTCACATTTGGGTTGTTGTTGTTATGGACATTGTGGTGTATGGTATGCATGTTGAATATGTGAATTGAGGTGTTAAAGAAATGAATTATGTTGAGGGGTAAAGGAAGTCCAAAACCGTGGACAGTTTTTGAGGTTAGAAGTAAATTTGTGTGTGTTGAACGTTGATTCTTGTTGCAAACGTTTAGTGAATGTAAAGTGCCATGACTCAAGTTAAAACTGAAATGATTGTGGGCTGTTGTAAGAGTGAAAATGATGCTAAAACAGTTCCAAGAATCATGAAAGTAATGTCATTAAACGTGTTGTGTTGTTGCAAGTTAAAACTGGAAATTTGCTAAGTAAGAATGGAAATGCTATGTGTGTTGATTAGCCGTGTGTATGAAACAGTTTTGGATGGTGTATGGACTGCCCAAGTTCCCTAAGTCATGTTTAAACAAGTCTTGATTAATATATGAAAGAACGATTAGCAATGTTAGCTTGTAACGCTAGTTGGTTTGAATGCGAACGAAACGTCGTTAAATTGTTAGAAAGGAATTGTGAGTGTCACAATACGTATTGAATGCCCTTGTAGACTAATTGTAGTTCTTCACATCTTGATATAGGATAAGTGTTTTTGGGCAGCAAGTACAAGTTAGAATACAACTAAACGCAAAAGGTATGTAAAGCCCATTCCTTCTTTCTTTTGGCATGTCCTAGACGTAAGTGTGAAACGATATGAACCTTGGGGTAAATTCTATTCTCTAGTTCATGTATGACTTATGATTCTATATTTCCTTAAGGTTATTGTCATGTGCCTACAATATGATTGACTAATGAATAATGCATGAAAGTTCCTATACTTAAAGAGTTGCACAACTAGAGACATACTGGACTTTCAAAAGCTATACCATGTTGAAGCGATATATGTACATGAAATCTGAAACGTTTCTTGTGATAGGTTGTTATGAGACTTGAAATGAACTGAAAATGAATATTATTTTAACACTTTAGAGCTGGTCAGTTGCTTATCCATCGAGTCTCAAAAGATGAATTGCATATATGTGGTTGCTTATTATTCTGCTCGTGCTTATCGCTATACCCTTCACTGAGTCCCTGGCCAGGATACGTTTTCGTGCGCATGTTTACTATATTATTACCGAGTCCCTCATTAAAGGGTCGGGACACGTTATATATACATGATGATGATGTGATGATATGATGATGTGATGATATGATGATATGATGATATGGAGATGATGGTGGCCAGGAGGGCATATTCCTTATTACCGAGTCCCTCAGGAAAGGGTCGGGACACGTCTATGTTTATGTTATGATGCTATGATGCTATGATTTTAGATTACCGAGTCCCTCATTAAGGGCCGGGACACGTTATATACGTTATATACAGAATGATTATGCAGCTTTGATTACAAAACTCTATAATGATAATGATATGAGAATGATACATATGAATTATGCTCATATGCAAGTTTTAAGAAATTCTGGTTGTTGCACTGAGTCCTACATACTTTGTCTTCTTATGAGTCTATTACTACATTTCGTGCTTTACATGCTCAGTACATATTCCGTACTGACCCCCTTTCTTCGGGGGGCTGCGTTCATGCCCACAGGTACAGTCGCTCGTTTCGGAGATCCGCCAGCTTAGGATACTTATTCAGCTATTTTGGACTGCTCCTTTGTTCCGGAGCCTAGCTTGTGGTATAACTCCCTTATGTTGTATTCATATGTGTTTGTATGGGTACGGTGGGGCCCTGTCCCGCCATATGATACGGTCATTACTCTTAGAGGTCTGTGGACATCGGTGTAGGTCTGTTGGTAGTTGTTGATGCGTTTTATCTCTATGACTTATGTTTGGGGCGTACCCATTCGTAATGGCAGCCTTGTCGGCTTGCATATATATGTATGTTTGGTATTTTGTATATCGTGGCAGCCTTGTCGGCTTGCGTAGTAATATATATATCTATGTGATTATTTAAAAGTGCAACTCCTTAGGAGACAGGTGCCTAAGACACACAAAACTTTGACAGATTTAAAATACTCCCTATCTTTTTATATACAAACGAGATCATGACATGCTAATTGTAAATTACTATAGTTAACAGACAATATGAGTGTCCAACTCGGGCACTAGTCACGGCCTACGGGGTTGGGTCGTGACATCTACAGCAGCGGAGAAGCGAGCGTGGGCAGGATAGGGGGCATAGCAAGAGGGCCAGATCTTTGGGGCCAATGAGTGAGTACAGAGGCGGGCACAGGCAACAGTTCCCCAGACATTCAGGCTATTCTATGACCAGTGCACCTCCACGGTCTTCAGGTCAGAGATTTGATAGATCTACTCATTCCGGGCCGAGTCAGAGTTATTCAGGGTCCCAGTTCGGGGGTAATTTAGGCCAGTCGAGGCCACCCGTGCCACGATGTTCCCAGTGTGGGAAGTTGCATTGGGGTCAGTACCGATCAGGTACAGATGGTTGCTATTCATGTGGCCGACCAGGTCATATTATGCGTGATTGCCCCTCAGTACAGGGTAGAGGTAGGACCCAGCCTTCAGGGTCGATAGCCGGGTCTTCGGCATCTGTACGCCCTACGGGGCTAGGTTCACATGCGCCAGTCGGCCATGGTAGAGGTAGAGGCAGAGCTCCCGGTACTAGCGGTCCTTAGCACCGTATTTATGCTTTGGCTGGACGCCAAGATCTTGAGTCTTCTCCTGATATGGTCACAGGTATATTATCGGTGTTCTCTCATGATGTATATGCATTGATTGATCCGGGCTCCACATTATCATATGTTACTCCTTATGTTGCGGGTCAATTTATAGTTGAGCCGGAGTCGATCAAACCTTTTGAGGTGTCTACACCCGTGATTTTCAAAGGATCGATGACTTATGTCTAACGAATGAATGGAAATGTATGTCTAATTATATGGCCCACCTAGATATAAGCATAAGAGTAAGCTAAGGGGGTGCCCGGGTGGGCTAGCACCGGGTGCTCGTCGCGGCCCCCTAGTCGGGTCGTGCCATGCCATTTTGGGCTGCCGTACCCTTTCTCTTTACAAGCATTTCTGAAATACATAACACACGGTTAAGGAAAAAGAAGTTCTTATGTCATAGCTCTATCGCATGATCTTATGAAGAAACAAGGTCATTCATACCTAAAATGCCTGCAGTCTCTTTTTTATAAGTGTGGCGCGCAACACACCCATAACCAAGACTCTACTGGACACGGCTCGTAGACACACCCTAGAACAGAACTGCTCTGATACCACTTTTGTAACGACCCAACCGGAGGGCCACAACGGGCACCCGGTGCTAACCCGCTCGGGCACCTCTTATCATACTTTCACATTTACATCTAGGTGAGCCATATAGCTATTTCATACTTTCCAGTCCATTATTCATACTAATCCCATTGGGCAATGATACATACATACATACATATATATATATATATATATATATCACCATCAATAACAATGCCCATATCAATGTACATAAGCTGACGAGGCTAACAAAATGATATACACAAGACTAGCTGACAAGGCCAAATACATCTAACCATATAAACATGTGTACGAGCCTCTAAGGAGAGTATGTCATATCATATAGGCGGGACAGGACCCCTCTATGCCCAAAAACATGTACACAAAAGAAAAAATACCAAAAGCTGTAGCTCCGAATGAAATGGACCTCCGCTATGTAGTCCCTGAGTAATAAAGCTATGGATCAAACTTGTCTCCCTGGCCACCTGCGGGCATAACGCAGCGTCCACAAACAGAAGGACGTCAGTACGAAGAATGTACTGAGTATGTAAAGCATGGTCAACATCATTATGAAAACATAGTAGACAACATAAAAAATAGCATAGGAGGGGAGATAGTAGTATCATCGTCACAAAAACTTACTTGCTTTTCATAGGGACTTTCCATTTCTAATGCGTGATTGTGTACATACATCCATATCCGTATCCGTATTCATATCCGCACTCATTTACATTTCGTATCCATTTTCGTATTCATAGCATATTCGTATTTATACTCATATTTATATCGTATACATATCCATATCATATACATAGCATACCCGACCATGAAGGTTCGGTGTTTCGCATACCCGGCAATGGCAAGGCTCGGTGAGTATACATACCTGGCCCTACCAAGGCTCAGGGTTATCCGTACCCAACTGCAGTGGTCCGCGCGTAATATATATATATATATTCTACCCGGCCATATAAGCTTGGGGTTTCATATAAGTCATACATAGACACATATACATAAAAGCTCATAAGCATCTTTAGCATCATTACTATCGTCGTTCATTATATCTATCCTTAGAGGATTACTCATCATATAAGGAATTTAGTACAATCGTAACATATCGAGAATCATGAGCTTAGTAGCTTTTGAAGATAGTATCATTTGGAGGACATCATAGGCTTATAGAAGATTAGATATTTGGCCAAGGAACCATGCCTTATGAAAGAAGGGTTGACCTTACATACCTTTCCGTTCAACTATTCTATCACTTGCACGTTCTCCTTCAATGCTCACGTTTCTACCTTCATTAGAGTTATACTATCATTAGAAAATTGATAGCTTAGCATACATGACTAAAGCTTAGAGAGAATTGGACAGCATCTCCTTTATTTATACGACTTCCTCCATATCATATATCAACTCCAAAACAACAATAATAACATTCACAACATCATAACAATAGTCTTTATTCACCTACATTATCCTTACTTCTCAATTCACTTCCAATCATCCATATCCATGGTCATAGCACACTATTACATTCGCTCATATACAATGTTTATCCCATGTTCTCAATATCATTTATAACATGATTATAATCATAACATATCAATAATCATTACTCAACCCAAGCTACTACTCACAAACACCATTGTTCTCACATTCAAGACCCATTTTCTATATTCTTCTACAATCCAAGTCTTTCAATGTCTCAATACCTTAAACAACATGGAAATACCATAAAACTTACCTTAGATGGTGTAGGAATGAACCTTGAGTGGAAATACGTCACTTGAACCAAAACCCTAGTTCACCTCCAATGGAATCTTTTGTGGTCCTCTAACCCTTGGAAGCTTTCTAACACATAAACACTCGATTCTAGTCTTTTGATCTTTGTGTTCTCTTGCACTTGAGTGGAATGTGCTTAGAGAAGGGTTTTGAGCTCTCAATACTTGTAGAAGATGAAAAATGAAGTAAAAGAACCCAAGGCATCTATTTATACAAAAACTAAAAATCAGCCCGTCGGGTACTATACGGTCCATATAGTATTGTACGGTCCGTATAAGTGGCTGTGGTTCACCAACCAAAAAATCATATCCCTGCTGGGAGTTATACGAACCGTATAAAGTTATACGGACCGTATACGTGGTCGTATAACTCCACTTCTCTAAAATGGTTTCCGTCGTTTCGTTCGATCTCCAATCCTTATGGAACCTTCTTGACACTTGTTTAGCACCTCACTAACAATATAAGATACGTTATAACTCTCCTCCAAAACATCATTAAGTCGCCATTAACTTGCTACTCGTAAATCCTTTCTGATACATATCGTATGCCTTGCCTCCTCTTGGCAAACTTTCTTCTCTTACCTCGAACGTTTTTGAAATTCAATTAGGGCCATCAAATGTCATTCCTTACTTATTGAAATACCTTATACTTCGTGCTCTTCGTTGGTCTATTCACTGCGCATTAACAGAAAATATTCCGAGGTGTAATAGTTGTCTTGCAGATCCAAAAGAAGAGGCCATCTCTCATATTTTCTTAATATGTCCTACTGTAAAAAAGAACTTGGTTTTATTTTAGTGCTGCTACAGGTATTGATATCACTTGTATGCACTTGCAGCAAATTATTTTGAAGTAGTGGTTTGTTGATGTGAGGCCTAGAATGCAAGCTATTTACAATGTTGTTGTAATAACCCAATTTTTAAATAAGGGTTTAGTTGGTAATTTTAGCTAAAGGGAATTTAAAAGAAAAGAAATTCATAATTAGAATTAAAGAGAAAATAGAAAAAGAAGCAATTTAGTGGGCTAAGCCCAAAAAGGAAAAGGAAAAGGAAAAAAAAGGGCTTTAAAATTCTGATGGCTAAGACATCAGACCTGAATCACTAAATTGCTGAAATAAAAAAAAAAGGGAAACGTGCCAACAGAAGGAGAAAAAAACTAGTGGGACAAAGGAAAAGAAAGGGAGAAAAAAAAAGGAAAGGAGAGGATAAAAACAAGAAATTTTATCCCAAATCATCAAGGTAATGAATCTAATCTTTTATTTAAGTTTATTACATAATTATGGGTGAATCTTTATGATGAAACGATGGGGATATTTTGAGGAATTGAGAAAGTTCAGCCCTAGGGTTCTTCAACCTAAATCATTGATTTGGAAGGGCAAATAGTGTCAGATTTTAAACTTCTATATATCATTGGAATCCTCTCGTTAAGGCCTTCCCGAGGGTTTGAACACATTGACCAGAGGGCGTTTTCATCCTTTAAAATTTTACTTTAACCGTTTAAGCCTCTAAAAATATAGAAGTAGTTTACCCGAAGGGTTTTGACCATTCTAAATCCGTTTTTGTGTAGTTTGAAGCAATCCGGAAACTCGAGAACGGAGTTTTGACTTATTGGGAAGTGTGCTTGAATTTTGAATTTGAGGTAAGTGAGACTTTAAGCTTTGGGTACTTGCTTTTCAAAACCCGTTTTAAAAAATATGTTTTGTCTGCCTGGTCCATGTGTTGGGGCGAGCGTGCGCTTGGCAGAATCGGTGGTCCTTAAGGCCAACCGCATATACTATATTTTCAAATAATCCAAAACTCTCTTTATAAATTATTTTGTGATGTGATATAGCTGTGAGCCATGATATTGGGGCATTGTGTATGCTTCCCTTAGCATTGTGTATGCTTCCTGATTATATTGGGGCATTGTGTATGCTTCCCTTAGCATTGTGTATGATTCCTGATTATATTGGGGCATTGTGTATGCTTCCCTTAGCATTGTGTATGCTTCTTGATGATATTGGGGCATTGTGTATGCTTCCTGACATATTTGGCACATTGTGTATGTTGCCGTGGATTCATAGTGTTGACTAATTCTTTAACTGCCACTTATGACGGTTCGTAGTGTAATGTGTTGAGATATATAATATATTTGATAAATAGTGGTTTGGACCTTGGTTGCTATTATATAATGATATATTCAGGTGCATACTATTTTTGTGCTTGTTGTGTGTTTGTATTTTCTAACACTTGTTCCAGGGGTATTTGAAGTGGCGAGTCGAGGAACTTACTGGGTTATATTTATGTATAACTCACTCCTTACCTGCATGTCCATGCAGATACTGTCGTTGAGAACAAGGCTGGTAATTGAAGACTTCGTGAGTGGATTCTGTTGCTGAGGTGAGCCACCGCATTGTTCGTGGAGGTAGTCATTTTAGCTTTATCTAGTTTATTTCTAGTTATTTCTTTTATTTTAGGTTTACATGCCCGACACTCAAACTCATGTAACTCTGTTAGATGCTTCATGGTCTTAGCGTGGGATGTGGGCTAGAGATTCTTTTTATCTTAGCGTTGGTTGGTTTTCATAAATCGATTACGGATTTGGATGGCGACTATTTCGCATTTTTATCATTAATAACGTTGTTGGACCTGCACTTATTTTCTTTTAGTGCTTTTTTAAATGATTAAGAGTATGATATATGGTTCGCCTGGCGGGTGGTGTTTGCTAGGTGCCAATCACGTCTAGCGGGTATTTTAGGACGTGACAGTTTTCCTTCTATTATTGTGTGGGAGTTGTGGAAGAAAAAAAATAGAGATAAGCACAACAATAAGGTGACAGATGCAAGAGTAATATATCAAGATTCAACCTTGATACAGCAGCTAGTGAAACTGAGAAAACCAGGCACACAGAAGGTTCTTGATAGGTGGCCTGAGATTCTACATATTTTGGAGTCCGTTGTGCCTAAGCTGAAAGTGACTAAGGTGTTGTGGAATTTTCCTATAGAGGGTACTTGGAAGTGTAACACAGATGGTGCTACTAGGGGAAACCCTGGTAGGAGCTTATTTGCATTTTGTGTAAGGGATCATAAGGGAGATCTAATCCATGCATTTACTAAGGAAATGGAGGAAAGCACAAATACAGAATCAGAGGCAAGAGCATTACTTTAAGCTGCAAGGTACTGTTTGTCTCAACATGTGTACTCTTTCCTTCTTGAAACTAATTCCATGCTCATGAAGATGATATTGGACAGGGAGTGGAAACCACCTTGGAACATTGTAGTTATGGTAGAGGAGCCTTGGGATATGATATGAACCCAGCAAGCACAAGGCCATTCACTAGGAATTAAGCAAGAGAACTTCAAGAGTTGCAAGGCTTGTTCATGAAGAAGGAAGCCTTGGAGGAGATTGGAGAGAAGACCTCCCGAATTTACAACATTTGGGAGTTGGGATTGGAAGAGTTGCAAAGTGGCTAGATGCACAAAATGGCTAAAAGTGCAACTATGGGGCTAAGATTGCAATGGAGGTCATACTTGCAAGTTATGAGGTTAGAATGACAATTGGAGGTCATACTTGCAAGTTATGAGACATTGGATGCAATTGAAGACCCATGTGGATATTTTTGCAAAAGAGCCACTTTAGGGCCTTTTGGTGTAATAGGCATTAGTATAAATATGACACTTAGCCTTCATTTCATTTTAGCTTGAATATTGTTGAAAACCCAAATGTTTGAGAGATTGTTTAGCTTAGTTTAGTTAATGATAGATTGTTTGGTTGATTATTGACTAAATGTGATTTCTTAGTTGTGCATTGAATTGCAAGTTCCATTGAATTCACATTAGGTTGCTCATTTGTGGAATCAATTGAGTCTTTCCTTGAATTCAAATTTCTTAGGTTCTTAGGGTTGAATCCAATTAGGAGGGGTTGGGTTTAATATACCCAATTTTGCCCATAACTTTACTATCCTTTGAGTTTAGTATCTATCCTTCTATCTTCTCATCCCCAATTTTCCATATCTCTTTTATTTCCTTTTGTTGTTTTTGAATTTCTTAGAGTTTCCCTAGGTTGATTGTTATCAGGATATCCTTGATCATTCAAAGGTTCAAGTTCTGCATATATTGAAAGAGGGTAATCAGTTGGCTGATCATCTAGCCAATTATGCTCTTGATCATGGTGAAGTTCTTGTGGATTCTTTTGCAGACTTGGATTCAAAAGGAAGAAAGATACTCATCAGTGACAAGTTATTATGTTCTTACTTTAGGATCATAACAAAGAGGAGATATTAATGAAGATTTCTGGTGGCTTGGAGTGGAGATTCATGTATCATTACACTCAAGTCCATTTGGAGGAGAGTATAATGGTACTTTCTACTACTAATCTATTTTTCTGTTTTGCAGGTTATCTTACCAAATGGAGGAATAGAGATATCAGGAATCTATGCTTAAAAAACGCTGATTGTGTCATTGATCTTGACTTAAGAAATGATATGATACATTGAGGGATCAATGCTTATAATTTCTACTGTTTCATTGATCCTATATGCGCAAGATATGATGTTGAGACAGTTAGACTGGTGCATTCTTTTACACCATCATTTATGCTTGATATCAATGATCCCATCCAATCAGGACATGATTTGATACAAGTATGGATATACTCATTCTCATACATTGATCTTATACATATAAGATATGATATGAATGGGACAGATTACATACAGACTTCTGCATGGAAACACAGATATGCAGAAGATGGAAAATGCAGAGAAGAGATGGGATTGAATGCTGCATGGATTTGGTTCAAGAACACATCTGATACAAGGGCAAATATGATCCATATGGGGGCTAATTTCTATTCAGTGGTATTAGCATTTTATGTTCAATTAGAAGGAAATATGACTCTGTATGGAGAGTATTTTTCCCTTTGTAGAGGAGGGTGTGCGAAATAATACTACATTGGAGATGCAACAAGAGGAATTTTCAACACAAGGAGGAATTTTGTTGTTGCACAGTGCTTCTTTGAATGGATCATATGCAGTGCAGTACACTTATACTATTTTCATACTCAAATCTCAAGGGAGGAGAGTATGAAGATAGTAGGTTCAGTACTCATTGAGTTTCTTAAAAGAAAGGATATGAGCATGCAGTTGGTAATGGGCAACAACCCAAGGAAATACAGCTACATTTTGGATTTGCAAAGATGCAGGAAACAACAACATGGAGCAGCAGTTTTGAAGCTCTCAAGATTAACCAGCTTTTGGAGCTTGAATATACATGAGATACTGCTCATATACAGCAGTATATATGGCTGTATTGATGATTATTTTCATGATATGAAGCAGCTTGGGATCTAGACTGGATTACTAGTTTCATTTTGCTTATTAGTTTATTTTCTACCAATTTGTAGTATCAATTTAACACATCTTATAAGTCTTAAATTGATCATTAGTTTAATGTTGCATTGCTTATTTGCCTATGGCTACATTTGTAAGGACCTTTTGAATTTTCTTGAGAAAAATATATAAAATTGGCCTAGAGGATGTTGCTTTAAAAATAAAAAAATTTAAAAAAAAAATAAAAAAAAAACACTAAAAATAGTCTTATCTCTCTAATGACTAAAGAATGATTATGAAATTTGTCAAATTTCTTGAAATTCTCATGATATTTAAATACACAATAACATTGAATAGAACGTAAAGAATAATGTATGGACCTGTAAAGGAAATAAAACATATTACGTGTTTGTTAGTTGCGAACCTTTCTCTAAAAGCATAGACCTGAAATCAAATTATAATGAAATCAAAATCACAAAAATTCACGGCGCTCTTAGCACAAATCAAAAAAATAAAAATTACTTTCCGAATAACAACAAATCTAACTATAAAATTTCTTAAACAAAATTCATAATTGTGAAAAATTACCATACTTTTTTCCTTGATGACCAAAAAATAGAAAAACACATACTCTCTCTTTTATATTGTACTTGATCTGAGTAAAAGATTTAAAAAAAAAAAAAGGGAAAGAAAAAATTGAAAAGAATGTTTCTCTGAAAGTCTTGGAGAAGATAACGAAGAGGAAAAATTGGATAAGACTGTAGGAGAAGAAAAAAGCAAGTGAAAGAGAGAAAATATAAAGGCATCCGATATTTTCTACTACTTGCTTCAGAGCTTTTATCTTTCAATACTTATTCCATAAAAATTAAATAGCCACAAAGAAGAGGAAAGGAGGTAACCTTTTTTTTTTTAATTAAGTTGATTTAATGTGAGTAACAGATATTCTTAATTAAGAGTGAAAGTTATGAAGATGAACGGGTGCGAGTCATGGAGATAATTTTAAAAATAATAAATAAATAAAATGAGGAAAGTCACAAAAGAAGAATAAAGATAATTAAGATCCTTGGTCATAGAGAGGTATCATATCGTTCAAATTTTTTTCGTGGTTCAATCTAAATTTGCAAAAAAATAGATCATGCATGGAAATTACATGGATAATAGACCATGGACAAAGAAAAATGCTTAGTTTTCCGATAATTCAAAAGAAATAAAAATGAAATGAAGGAAAATAAATAACAAAGAAAATACTGGATCCATATCCCGGCTTCAAAAATAAATATCCAATTCTTTGCCAACTATCCATATTTTTTAATTTTTCTCCGCAAGTTTGTCGTTGCCTATCCAACAATAAGTCATGATTTTTCTCTTATGATACTATTCATTATACCTTATGTAATTATATATAAGTAATATTGGTGCAAACTCTTCCTTAGAGCTTCCTCCTTTTCCGCTCCTTTTTCTCTACCATCGACAAAGAGAATCATAATTGATATGCTAAATGATAAAATTAAGTACCTCTTACGATTTGTAAAAGGCTAGATAACCATTTGTCCCTAAAATTAATTTTTTGGTTTTCTCCTTATTAGTACAAAAATAAAAAATTCTCATTAGTGAAGATAATTTGAGAGAAAAGAGATGTGGCACAAATTATATTCGCTTCTGCAAAATATAAAATCATTAATCTTAATTCACACTCATAGACAACCATGTATTTTATATATTCCTTTGAAGATGAATGTAATTATTTTGTACTCATATCCAGACTTTACTGCCTTGAAACACCTGCCGATCATGAGAGATATATGGCTAGTAGTAAGAAGAAGTGGAACATAAATTTGGGGAAAAGAGTAAAGGGTGAAATCAAGCAAATACTAAAACTCATCTTACGTTTTCACTTCAACAAAGTATTAAAGTCTTCAGTCAAACATGCGATTGGTCCCTGGGCAGCAAACAGCAAACGGGAAGCTAAAACCCTTATTCCTGATAAATAAAGGAAATTTCGAACTCAGAATAACAGGATTGAGAACCCTTTCTTAAATAAAAAATCGTATAAAAGAACGTCCTTATATTTGGAAGTTAGTAATACAAAATAGTTGGATGGGGCTCCTCTCTATTTCTCGTTTTTCTATTTTCCCCAAGTTCTTACTTGAATTGGAGACATGTGTCATGATTAAAAAGTAATGGTTGAGATTTAATTAACCAAATCAAAGTCCTAATCATCGTTAGGATAATAAATATGTCATATATTTGCTTCAAATATTGCTGGAAATCCCATAACTCTAGCTACATAGTTTTTAATCCATATATATATATATATATATATATATATAATACTTTTCTCTCTTTTTTCAAGTTTGTTACGAGTTTTTTTTTTTTTTTGAATAGTTTTTTCTCTTTTTTTGAATAGATAGAAATATAATTGAGAAAATAATGAACATCAAATGCTAAGAAGTGGGCATAAATTCAGTAAGATGGCCAATTAAATCAATGTATTATATCAAAAGTTTAAGAAGAATACATAATAATGAATAAAATTTGTAAAATAAAAGTAATTTGTGCAATTTTAAAATTTCAGTGGTCATTTATTGACATATATTGACTCGTCAATTGTTAAAGCAAAAAAGAAAAAAATACTGAACAAATTAAAAGAAAAAGGGAACACAACAAATAACTGAGTAAAGATTAACTTAACAAAAGTTTAATTATTGGAAGTTCTTATATATAAAAAAGAGGAACTATCGAAAATTAGAAAAATTGATAAGGAAATATTTGTTAATTATGGTTAAAATCTTCTTTTGGTTAATTAAATCTCAATCATTACTTTTTAACCATGACACATGTCTCCCATCCAAGAAAAAACTTGGGGAAAATGGAGAGAAGAAATATGGAGAGGAGTCTCATCCAAAGTAGTTCATGCTCTTCTAGTACATCTCTTTGAAATACAAGCTATATTAAATAAACTAGTAAACTCGTCCGCGCTTTGCGCGGTCATGAAAGGATCTCATTGAATTTACATATTAATATAATCTAAAAATTTGAATATTAATTAAAAAAATATAAACATGAAAAATCTCATTAGATTTATGAACTAATCTTTTTCTAATATTTGAATTATTAAAAAATACAAACATGAAAGATCTCATTGAAATTATGAATTAATCTTAATATTTGAATATTAAAAAATATAAATATAAAAGATCTAATTATTTATGCTTTATTTTTTATAATATTTGAATATTGAAAAGTATAAACATTAAACAAAAAGAAAAAAAAAACAATAAGAAAATGACAGAAAAGAAATCAACACATCCTATACAAAAGAATCACTCTTTTTATTCATCCCATTTTTAGTTCTTAATTAGTGCTCTATTCGGAAAGGAAAATCATCAAATGAATCCAATCCTATCTATGGCACAGTGTAAGTTTATAAACAATTTTAAGTTTAATCACTGGAAATAACTTTTGATATACGTAATTGAAGTTACAAAATTAAACTAACGTCTGAAGTTATTAATTTTGTGTCAAGTATGGCATATTACTGGTGCTTGCCAAGGCCTAATTTTAGACATGTATTTCTTAAGTTTGAATTACGATTGTCTTCATAAGTTTCAGACATAGGTACACTTAAAATTGAGGGTAATTTTTACGAAGTTTGAACTATAAATCTTCATCCTCACCAATATTTTTAAAAAAATTCAACAACATACACTTGATTTAAACTCACTTTCATCGTTTAATTTGCTATAGTTGAGGGAATTGCTTAGAGCTGGATAATTAAAAGGCAGAAACTGATAAGATAACAACCAATAGAAGGAAAATAACATAGCCACATAATAATGTACCTCCAATTTGGATGCAGAACCTTGTAAATCCAATTGTCTCGACTTATGATTCCAGAAAGATAAGGTCTCTATCCATATATGTAAAAAATAATGGTAAACTTTAATCACACTATCAAAAATACAAAAAAGATTAAATACATATCTATTTGCTTGCAGCATGATTGAAGAATGAAAATGAAATACTCACTACAAGCAAAATCAAAGTCAAGCATCATTTCGATAGGAAAACTGCCCGTAGTTGTAGAACGAAGCCTGTGTATTCTTGAAGAAAAGTTGTCCAATAGCCATTCTGCCAAGTCAATTTTGAGATACCTACAATACAGATATAGTTAAGAAGATGAAGTTTCGTACCTCCTGTGTTGGTTTCTTCACTACCTTAGATGTCATTGGAATTGAAAACCTGGGGAAAAAAATAGAACTGATAACAACCCTCATAGAAACTTGGTTACAAAATATTTAGAACAATCTCATATAAGTTCATCAGTAATAATGAAAGATGAACTTATATGATAAGTAAACAAAAAATTCACCACTCCAAAATGCCTTATCGTAGTAAAGATCATATCAATTATCAGGCTAGAAGTAGTTTGCAATGATAGGTTCACAATTCCAATTAATAATCAACTAAGAATTCTGACGGATTGGAGCATACAAAGATAAGAGTAACAACAACAATATATTTTTGAGCTTCACTGTGAAAAAGGAGAAAAAACAAAATATTATACTCTTTGTTCTGTTGGCTATATTTCAGTGATCAGTAAGGTAATCTTTTTTGTTTTTCTTTTTTAGAATCTCTGGAATTTGTAGTAGAAAGCACCTGATGAGACTTTTGGGATTCTATAATCAATGGAGTGACTTACGTGAGGAAGTGAAAAAGTTTTATCTCTTTACAAAAGACTGATCATTATGAATTCATTCATCTCCATTAGTATATACAATAATGGGATAATTAGTTTAGTAACTCATACACAATGAATTAATATGGTTGTTTATAGAATTTAATGAAATTTAATAAATAGGGTAGAATATGGTTAATTATTTAATTAGAAAATAAGGAAATATAAAGAAAAAGGTCAAAAAAGGAGAAAAAAGATAAATAGATTTCTTGGCCATAGAGAGGTGTCACATCACCTTGTCTATGCCTAGCTTTATATTATATATAGATCCTTCCTCAATACACCTCAGTACAAAATCCACCAATCTTATATTTATATGGCCATGCAAATATTATGCATAATGGTCGGTCGATTATGGTAAATTCATGACCTTTCACATTTAGCATTTATTTACAATGAAACTTACCTTTTTAGATACCAACAATTAATATATTGATTACTACATTTTCTAAGAGAAACGTCAGGGAACACAAGGAAAGTTGAGGTATATTAGGAGAAGAAATAAATAGTAGTAACAATGAGGAATGAAATAAATAGACTATCATTAATTTGATTGATGCAACATTTTAAATCAGAATTAGTGTATTTGACCGTACTTCGCGCAGTCATAAAACAAATTCTCTTACAGACTTAAAAATCATAGATTTAATTTAAAAAAGTAAAAAATACAATAAATTGATGTACATAAAATAATAGGTATAAACATTAATTCTTACATTTAGTATAAAAAATTTGTTTCTGCCAAAAAGTTAAACCGTACATAAACGCAAAAAAAATAGAACTAACATGCTAATAAGCCCTTAAATCTCTCACTGAAATCATGGACTTGATACAAAAACAAAGAACATTAAAATCTCGAAGAATTAAACCCCCAAAAGTAAAAAGTAAAGAAATTTAATAACAATTATGAAAATTACATACCAGTTAACTAAACAAAAAGTAAAAATAAATACATACACACTAAAAAAATAGTCCTACTCTCACTAATAGCTCAAGAATGATATTATAACTAGTGAATTTGACCGCGCTTCGCGCAGTTATTTCATGAATAATATTATAAATTTATATTTTTTTTGTTAAAATTAATTGGGATAGTTGAAAAGGAACTATAAGGTTGCATCTCGTCTAGAAAAATCATGTCTATTAATATTAGACAAATGATAATTTATGCGAGCAGAACAGTAAACGAAAAAAAACACATATTTTATCGCATACATTCTTTTTTGTATGAGCAGATTTTAAACTATAGAAAAAATTAAAATTCAATTGCTCGTCGTACAATATCAACTTATTATCATTAATATTTCTAAAATTCTATCAAATATGTGTCGCACCCCCGACAAGGAGTATGACCGGCTCCGACCCGTAGGCCGAAGTCACCTGGCTTAACTGTTACTTGGACCTCACATACCATAACTCGAGAACATCCGCACGCAGAAAAGGCCCAACATAAAAATATTCGACA
This sequence comes from Lycium barbarum, assembly GCF_019175385.1. Lineage (NCBI taxonomy): Eukaryota > Viridiplantae > Streptophyta > Magnoliopsida > Solanales > Solanaceae > Lycium > Lycium barbarum. The sequence continues at coordinate 105,791,825 of NC_083344.1, read as the reverse complement.
ATTCCACACATATGCACATATGCGGACCGACAAGGTCGCCACAGTATGAAGTATGTCATAAAGCCGACAAGGCTATCAGAAAAATATCAAGAAACCAAGACAAGGCCGACAAGGCCATACATAATATTTACATATCCCACAATGTCCATGAGCCTCTAAGAGTATACATATGGACATACATATTATACTAACAGAAAAGTACCAAAAGATAGCAAGCCCGGAGTAGTGGTACTTGCTAACACCGCTGAAGCTGTAAAATCCTACTGCGGTTGCTCCTCGATAATTCTGTCAGAGCCTGCAGCACGAAATGCAACGTCCCGGGCAATGGGACGTCAGTACGGATAAAAGTACTGAGTATGTAAGGCAGGAGGGTAATAACAAAATTAAGATATAATGTAACATTAATAAAGGCAAAAGAAACCGAACATCTGGAAGTAGCACAAAATGCAATGCATGATAAAATCATTGGTATGCTTATATATATATATATATATATATATATATATATATATATATATATATATATATATGTAACAGTTAGTATCCATGCCCGACCGTAAGACTTGGTTTTATATATGAAAATCATGCCCGGCCGTAAGGCTCGGTGTTATATATGTAAAATCATGCCCGGCCATTAAGGCTCGGTGTTATCATAATTAGCCCGCGTCCGGGGCAATATCATAACATGCCCACTGCAGTGGTGTGCGCATCTACGCGCCATGCCCAGCCGACTATAGCGCGGCACGGTGTAGTAAAATAGTGCAATACATTTATATATATGTATATACCATTATTGGTCTGGACCGGAAAAACTGTGCAGGATTCCTCTTTCCTTCTGCGATGCGGAAGGAAAGCACAATGTTCTGAGACCTTCGCTTTCCTTCCGCGATGAGGACGGAAAGCGCAATGTCCTGAGGCCTTCTGCGCAGTGTTCTGAGGCTGATTTTTTTGAATGAGAAGTCAATAATCTGATCTTGGCCTTTCGGAGTGACATAAGGTCGGAAGCCTCCGAATAGCTTATGGAATTCGTATCGAGTCCAAAGGTGTAATCGATGATGATAAATCAAATAATACTTTAAGAATCATTAAAATAACAATATATTAAGATTGAATTACAAGGCATGGGAATAGAGTGGATTTGTTATGGAACGCTCATGTCCATGTTCTCGTTGGATTCGTGCCAAAGAAAAAGGGGAAACAAACACCTTACATACCTTATCCGTCGAGCCACCACTTAAGAATTCCTTACATCGAAGCTTGCCCTTCACCCGAGCCTATATATCGAGAAATATATCATTAATCATACTTTCATCACATTCCACCAACTTATAAGTTCTAATTATGGAAGACTAATTTGCATATTTCCATCAACTTATAAGCACTAATTTATGGAAGTCTAATTTGAGTTATGAAAATTTGGGCAGCATCTCCCCTATATTATCGACTTCCTCCAAATACCAAAACAACTCCCAAACAATACCAACAACATCAACAACAACATCCTCAACATCCTACAAGATAAATATATGTATTTTCATCCAAAATTCTCTTCAAACCTCAATCCATAAGCCAACAACATCAATACAATAAACTACAACTTTTATTCTTGTAACTATTCCTTAATCAATGTTAATAAGGAAAAATATTCAATGATTCATACCTTATATTCACTAAAGTGACAAGATCTTCAATATCCACTTGTTTCCAAGCTCACTCCAACACAAAACGATATGGTAATCGTGACTACAAGTTGTCCGGACTTCGATTAGTATTTCGTAGCTTGAATTTTGCTCAAAATCCTCACTTCTATGTGATATTTAAGAGCCCTTTTGTTGCTGAAATTTCTGGAACATTTTGGAGAGTTTTGATGAATAAAAATGGGGTTTTCACCCTTTTTATAGTGGCTGAGGCGGCAACACTGTAGCAGTACTGTAGCACTGTAGCAGCTCTGTTTTCTGCTTTGTCAGTTCAGTTTGTAACGTCTATAATTCTCTACTCCGATGTCCTGACGAGCGGTTTGTTGCATTAGAAACTAGACTCTACAAACTTCATTTTAGGATTTTGAAACACCTTAAAACTCCTAATATACATAGAGATACACTCCTCCAAAGTTGACTAAAAATCCAAATTTCAAATTTTCAACAAACTTATTTTCCTTGATTTGCTTGGTCCCAGAGTCTTCCATAGCTTATTATATGAATTCAAACCCTCGTAACCATGAGATAAATGCTCCACGTCTAGACTTAAACAACTAACGCCTAATAGATTTCACGTACCCGACTATGAGGTGTAACAATATGCTTGTAAAAGATTTGGTGAGTCCTAACACAAATTCCACGAATAAAGAAAAAAATGATGAAAACTCAAGAAAGAAAAATAAATCACTAACAATTACAAAATTGAAAGAGTTAAACCTCTAATTCTAACTACTTACCAGTATTTATTATACATAACTTATCTTGTTTTCAATTAATAGTCAGTTTTAATTAAATATATTTCTATAGGTAAAAAAAAAAGTGCTTATATTGCAATCTTACTTTTCTATTGATATTTTACTTTAGTTTTTTCTCATTTTAGGACTGGAGAAGTTAAATTACGAAGAGAATTATTTCTTATTAATTTTATTACTCACATTAATTAAATGCTTCTTCTTTTTCTTCCTGTTAATTGTTATTTAAAATATGAAACCTCCTGTTATTTTTTATGTAAAATCTGAAAAATACGTTTTTTTTCTTAAATAGATTACATTTTTTCTCCCACCAATTTTCTCCAATAATCACCTCCCTTATTTTATTTAGAACCATAAAATATTTTAGCACCCTTCATATATAGACATTTTTGCTCCACCAATTTTCTACCACAAAATATTTTAAAATTACAGCAATACTATCACAACAAAAATATTGTCGGATAAGTATACAAATACTATTATTTACAAGATTGTATTATTAAATTTCGATCATAAATAGAGTATCAAGTCAGAAAATGCATAATAAACCTATTTCAAATTCTTTACATATCATTCTACATCCACTTTTATTTAAAAAAAGGAAAAAAGAGAGAGAAAAAGTCTTTTCCAAAGGTTTACAACAAAATTGACCAGAATTCACATAACTGAATCTATCAAAAGCTTTTTTTATCCTGAACAACACCTTACTCAATTTTATTCTTACTCAATTTTATTTTATAGAGACAAAAACTTCACCCACTATTTAAAAACAAAGGATGAAAGAGAAGGAAAAAGAGATAGCTGAAGAAAGACTTTTTTGGTACTTTGAATTCTTGAATACGGTTTAGGTGTAAGGAAAATTAATAAAATGATATGACAAAACATAAAACTATTTGAAAATCGTTTCTTTTTCACGTGAAATTACATTTGTAGGCGTAAACCTTTTTTTGGGTAAAAAAGAGATACTAATTTGTAGGAGCATCTAGTAGTTTGATCAATCAAAACTTTATCATAAAAGTAGTGATGTAGCAATTACCATACCTCGTGACTTTAAACGCCCTCCAGAAAATACCAATTAAAAGATGACTTAACAATGTCCTCATAAAGTAAAATAATTCAAATACTGCAACTACACATACCAATCAACAACCACAAAACTAGAATCACCGAGAGAGAGAGAGAGCATCAAAAACTACTACACTGAGCACAATTATATTTCTATTTCGACGATACAAGCCAAAAAAAAAAAAAGCAGCAGCAGGTTCAATCACAATTTAAAAGTACTATATCTCATCTACGATCAACAAAAATAGAAAAATTAAAAATAATAATAATTTGACATTACAACTTCTAGCATTTTCAGAACTAAAAAAGAATGATCCATATTTTGATAAAATATGCAACCCAAAGAGATTGCACTTGAGCTTTATAGAGATAGAAAACGATGATAATGAATTTAATATACCATTATCATCATAATTCAAGGATCATAATAGACAATATTGATTAACATTAATTAAGGTCAATAAAACTGTGCCTTTTCAATTCATTCTATTTGAATAGGTTTTTATTTGGGCTCATACACATTTTCTTTTTGATAATGATAAATGGACAATTCACATGAATGCGGATATGGGTTAATACACATTAATGACGGATCAGGATGAGACTCCTCTTCATTTCTTTTCTCTCCATTTTCCCCAAGTTCTTCCTTGGATGGGAGACATGTGTCATGATTAAAAACTAATGGTTGAGATTTAATTAACTAAATCAAAGTGTAGACAATAAAATTCGCGTCGAGAAAATAATAATCAAGACAGAAAATTATCGCAACAATCGTAGTATTTGATTTCAGAATATGGGTGTTGCAATCTCTATGATTCCCCTGATTTGTCTTTTCAACAATAAATTCAAGGGCTTTTGAGCTTGATCTTGAACTTGATGGATTTGATTTTGACTTGGACTTGAATTCAAGGGCTTTTGAGCTTGGTCTTGAATCTTCGTCTGGATCTCTAGAACTTCTAGAGAAATACTTGAGTGCTTGAATGCTTTCAGCTTGTAGAGAAATCTGCGGCGTTTGATCCACGAGCTCTCCCTGGCTTCTTGTTAGAATTTGTCTCTTTTTTGAATTATGAGACCCCTATTTATAGTTGTAGGATAGAGGAGTTGTGATAAGGACATGTTTCTTTCGACCAATCAGAATTAAGCTGACATGCCGATATTTGATTGGCCGGAACATGTCATTTGTACACGTGGCGTATCTTCATTGGCCTTTGATTTGATTAAGCATGCTGCATCATTTTGACATATGGCATGATCCTATTGGTTCCTTCGTTTGACTTGGCGTGCCACATCATTTGACATGTGGCACCAATTTGGGCCTCTTGAATAAGATGACATCTTGGGCTTGACAAAGTGAGCTCATTATTTATAGCCCAAATTAATGGACTAGCCTAATAAAATCGAACCCATCAATTAAATCCATAATTATTGGACTTAAATGATTAATTCAATTAGATTAGCCCATAATATTTATTTGGATAAATCTTGAATTTAATATAATCCAAATCTCTTGTGGATTTAAATTTAATAAAATATCATTGTCCACAAATGCACCCTACTTCACGGCTTGTCGGAGTATAAACTCATTGGATTTCCCGAAGACTAGTTTTGAAGTACCAGTGGAGTACCAAAATTGACCTCGATCAATTTAAAACTTTGGTTACCTTGTGTGAACAATCGTATTTGAGTTCAATTGTATATCATTTCCACTTTTTGTGCAATGGACTTTTGACATGCACGTTGCTTTGTCATTACATCCACACAGGAGCACATGAATTTGCCACTTGTTTTCTTTTTCTTATTGTTGCCATGCAAAATAATATCCAAGCAATAAATATTGCTTTTATCCCTATTTTTCAAAAGAGGAAGATACTGCACGGACTAATTGGAAATTCTTTTCCAAATCAAACAAGGATTCGCATAGTGCCCCCACCACAAATTGTATATGTCCTTCCGAAAGTTTCTCCAATAACTTAAGAGTCCTATTAGGATTCAAGTTCCATGTTTTATTCGGATTTGGACAGCCCACACACCGCTTTTTTTCACCCTACAAATAGGGGTCAAGTCCATAATATTCTCACATTATTTTCTTGGAGGAGCAAATGTCTCTAACGTTCTTGGTGAGTATTCTTCAAGCATTTTTTTTTTCTGTGTTATCTTTTTTTTTTTTTTTTTTTTTCTGTAGGTCCAACACAAAAAGTTCATGAGAGGTCAGCTTAATTTGCGAGAGAATAATATTACCTCCGACATCTTAGGACTGACACGCGGCATCCTTTTATTAATATATTCATGAAGCCATCAGCTTAGGGTGCGAGAGAATAATATTACCTCCGACACCTTAAGACTGACAAATAAAGATCCTTTTGACGACGTATGCAAGAAGCAATCAGCTTAGAGTGCGAGAGATTAATATTACCTCCGACACTTTGAGACTGACGAGTAAAGACCCTTTTGATGACGTATGCAAGAAGCAATCAGCTTAGAGTGCGAGAGATTAATATTACCTCCGACACTTTGAGACTGACGAGTAAAGACCCTTTTGATGACGTATCCAAGAAACAATCAGCTTACAGTGCGAGAGAATAATATTACCTCCGACACTTTGAGACTGACAATTTGCGCTCCTTTTAACAATACATTCACAAACAATCGGCTTAGGGTGCAAGATATTAACATTGCCTCAGACACCTTAAGACTGATAAGTCCCGTTTACATGAATTCAATCAACTTCAACCTTGTGATTAACCAAGCTTATTTTATTCATGCAGTTTGAAGAGATGGTTCACTTCAGAGATTATACGTCTCCGTCCTCCAAAAACAAGTATCTCATTATTGAAGCTGAAAATGGCAAAATCTTAACCAAGTTGCTGACTTATATTCCATTGGTCGGTTGGTACGCTGGTCCATGGCCATCTTTGAGGAATTCTCTCCATATGCTAAATTGGATTTCATAACGCAACCATGGCTCTAGTCGATCGTCAACAATGTGGTCCCTTCAGAGTCCTAACCATCGCAAGTCAAACGTTGCGGGCACCCTTCCTTGTTTAGGACGTCGAATACTTCAAGGACAAGTACATTGGGGATCAGGAACCATGGAAATTGACCGTGAATATCATCATACACTAGGATATTGGGAATGGGATGAAGATGTGCTTGGCAGAAGTCAAATATTTTTAAAGACAACGAGAATATATGATGCTATTTATGCTTCTCTGTGAACCTATGATCGTAATTCAAACATATTGCAAGCATTCTTTGAAGCCTGGTGTCCAACGACAAATATATTGCTTACATCCGTTGGAGAGCTATCAATATCCCTTTGGGATTCATATGTCATTGGAGGTCTACCCATTGGTGGTTCCCCTTACGAAGAAATAGTGCCCGAAGCTAAGGAGCTTACAGGTACTAATGAGAATAACGAAAGGTTCGTTCCCCAAACATGTGAGCATCTATTCGTAGCCTTTAAATATCTTCAAGAAGGTGAGATTCATAATCGAAGGATGCCTTTGAGCAAATGGATAAATTTTTGGTGCAGAAGAGCTTTGAAATACGAACCTGCTCCACCACGAAAGGAGAAAAAGTCTGCTCGCTTGAAGTCAACATATAATCCAACTGGAGCTATACCTAGAGCAGCCGAGTGGTCAAGTGCAGATGAAGTAATGTTTTCCGAACTTGGAGTAGATCATGAACAAAGGGATGATACATAGTTAACAGCCTTCTTATCATGTTGGTTGTGCGCCTTTGTATTTCCCTCTAAAGATGGTGACTTCATTCGACCGGGGACTTTTAGAATGGCGGCCATGATGGAAAATAAACGAGTAATTAGTCTTGCAGTCCCAGTCTTATCAAACATTTACAATGGTTTAGCGAAGATTTCCAAGTCATCGCAACTTGAGCATATTAAAGTGTCATTTCCCATTCATTATTTAAATGGTTGTCTTGCTCACTACTTCAAGACACATTTTGCACTTCCTAATGGACCATCAACTCCCTTAATGGTAGTATATTCTGGAGAAGGTGCTGCAAAATATTTTGACGGGGAGCATGCAAGAAAACGCGTTCATCGAGGAGATAGCGTTGCTTGGACTTCTACTATGCAAAATAGGTCCCGTCCTCATTATTTTGTGGACAATGGCAAGGAACCAGAGTTGGATGTGAGTTACTTTATGAGCCTTCATTTTAATTACCTTCCTTTGAGGAGTTAGGACTCCTACATCTTCGAGCCATATAGTCCGCACCGATTCAGCCGTCAGTTTGGATTTTATCAAGACACTCCTGGCGTCTTGGAAAGTGATATTCGCAGTGCCTCATTAGCTGAAGGACTTAGATTCTCTCGAATTTGTGTGTCCCAAAAATCCATGTTGAAGGCAACTTTCCCTAACGTTACATCTAATGTGAAGAAGCTCTCTTCGTCTGAGTATAAATCCTGGTGGGCAAAAGTGCATGGGAAATATCTCGAAGACAAATTGCAATCGTTGGTGGCTGCTGTTGGCCCTATTACAGACATTTTTCAAGAGAATAATGAAGAGGTCTTCGCCGATAAATCTCTTGCTTTAAAGTCTAAAGCAGTTTTGCCACACAAAAGCAAAGGGCCTCCATGTACAGACGTTCAAAAAGAGAAGATGCTTCCTCAAGCTTATCAAGCTTCTAAAAAGCGACCACCACAAGACGAAAATGATAGCAGTCATGGGGATCGTTGTCTGAAGAGATTCAGACCACCTGTAGACGAGCCAAGAGATACTACTTCGCATGCGGTAGAGATTCATGACAGCGATAGCAGTTCTTCAAGGACTTTGACAGCTACTAAAGCGGTAATGATTTAAATTTCCCTGATGCTCCGTGACACTTGAGCGAGTTTACTGATTGTTTATTATTTCTATGCAGCCAAGCAGCGTCAATATTTTGGTGGCTTCTCACCAAAGCAAGCCTCAAGATAGTAGTGAATCTGTAGCAGGGCCAGACTCACGGGGATCACTTCCAACATCTAAATCAGAGCAAGAGGCCACATCTATTTCTCATGGGAGGTCTAAACTAAATTTGGGACTCAGTTCTTGCAAACCACTAGCAACAATTATGTCCGTTTTTGATGGAAGAACAGTTGTGATGACTCTTCGAAAGAATTTCGTTTTGGAGGCTTGGACTAAGATCCAAGCTAAATTCTCCAACCTTTTTGTGGATTGTGCATCTTCTCTTGAAGATGAGGTGAAAGGGATCCTCGAGGAGATGGATGGAAAGGACTTGGATATTTCCCCTTTGAAGAAACTATTGGATTCTTTCTTTGAGCTTGCCACTTCCTATGACCAAGCACGATCAGCTCTTGTTGATAAGGCCGCAGAAGCCGAAAAATCAGAATCATTTGTAAAAGCTAAGGAACATCTTGATCTTGTCTTAACTGAAAAAGATAAGAAAGCCAAAAAGCTATCTGCTACTCGTCGATCTCTTAAGGCAGCGAAGAAGAAAGTGAAGAAGCTAGGAGCCCTCAGAAACCTACAGAGAAGGATGTTGAGGAGTTCAAATCTAAAGTCTCAGTTGCTGAAGATGAATACCGTAGATGTGCTGATGTCTCCCAGGCAACTGCAAACAATTCGGCCGACGTAGAAGAGAAGAGGTGATACTTAGAGGCTAACCTTCAAGACTTAATCAACTATAAGTTCTGTCTAGATTAGCTTGTAGGAAAAATTGTTTTTTTTTTTTACTTGCTTTCCTTTTGCTTTCTTGCATTTGATTAGTTGATGTTCTTGACAGTAATAAAAGCTTCTCACATTTTGCTTTGTACTGCAATTCTCGTGATATCTTTTTTTGTGCTTCAACATCAAGGATCATTTACTCGTTTCGTTGCACATTGCCGCTGTGTTAGGCTTTTCTTTCTCTTAAACGTTTTTTTTTTCATGTTTCGAAGTTCTTGCGGGCGGTTTTACATGCTGAAACGCCGATAGTTTCAGATTCGCGCAGTTTCGCCAAAAAATTCATATCTCGATGTAGGAGCGTTGAAACCATGAGCTGCAAAATTCTAAAGAAACTAGACTTAGGAATCTATCATGTGTCAAAAAATGAAAGTCAACAAACAAATAGATCATCCCAGATAAATCCAAGAATTTGGCTCTACATGCTGAAACGCCAATATTTCTCAGATTCGAGTAGTCTTGCCAAAAATTCATATCTCGACGTAGGGGAGTTGAAATCACGAGCCACAAAATTCCCAAGAAACTAGACTCATAAATCTAGCATATGTCCAAAAATCAAAGTCAAAAAACATATAGATCATCCCAGATAAATCCAAGAATCTGGCTCTACATGCTGAAACGCCAATATTTCTCAGATTCAAGCTGTCTCGCCAAAAACAATTCATATCTCAACGTAGGGGAGTTGAAATCACGAGCTGAATTTTTTTCAAGAAACTAGACTCATAAATATAGCATGTGTCCAAAAATCAAAGTCAACAAACATATATATCATCCCAGATAAATTCAAGAATTTGTCTCTACATGCTGAAACGCCAATATTTCTCAGATTCGAGCAGTCTCGTCAAACAAATCATATCTGACGTAGGGGCGTTGAAATCACGAGCCAAAAAATTTCGAAGAAACTAGACTCATAAATCTAGCATGTTGCCAAAAATAAACGCCAACAACAATCTGAATAGTTCCAGATAAATTCAAGAATTTGACAATACATGCTAAAACGTTGATAGTTTCAGATTTGCGCAGTTTCGTCGAAAAAATTCATATCTCGATGTAGGAACATCAAAATCATGAGCCGCCAAATTCTTACGAAACTATACTTACTAATATAATATGTATCCAAAAAGAAAAGTTGGAAACCCTTTGGATCATCCCAGATAAATTCGGGAAATCCACCTTAGATTTTTTTTATTCCAACTTGAAAACTTGACGGATTTGAAGGATTGAACTTGAAGGCTTGCTGGATTTTAAGACTTCAACTTGAAGACATGGTAAATTTAAAACTTTAGCTTGAAGACTAACATATTTTAAGGCTTCGCCTTGCAGTTGCGATGACTTTAGACTTCAACTCAAAGAGTTGCCGGATTTGAGGCCTTCAATTTGGAGACCAATGGCTTTGCAGACTTTAACTCCTTGATTTAACCACTTTATAAGAGATTACAGTCATTCCATTGGAGAAACCCATTTGTCATGGAGATTTTCCTTCGTTGGACCACTGATATTTAGTGAAAGTCCAAATTGAAGCAAAAAGATGCTTGTATGTACGATCTCTATGCGCCTGGTCAGGCGAACTTCATTTTGAACGACGCATAGAGGGATGCGTTTTTTTTTACTCATGCGACTGAACTTAGAATAAAACTCTAAGCGCATATGTACCTCGGTGAAGAGGATCAAGTCATACCGTAGTTCAGAAAAATGAGTTTTTTTTTTGTGTCCTAACTTTTGCCTAGGCTGCCCCTTGTGGGGTTTTCAACCTAGCAGACATTTTTTTTTGTGTCCTAACTTTTGCCTGAGCCGCCTCTTACGAGATTTTCAACCTAGCGGACATTTTCTTGGGCCGTGCACAGTTTATACTCTTGCGGGCCAAGAGCTGCATGCAGTTTATGCTCGTGCCTTAAAGAGCGGCATCTTACTTCAAGGATAGTACTTCTTCAAGAACTTTGCGTTGATAGGACCGATCCTCAGGCCATCCGCATCAACAAGCTTGTAAGTGCCACTTGAATATGCTTCTTGTATGACATATGGTCCATCCCATTTTGAGGTGAATTTGCCCCCAGACGTATGGAAAACGATGATGGGTCTTCTTACTGCAAAGACTTGATCTCCCACTTGGAAGGACCTCAAGCGAACCTTTTTGTTGAAGGTATGAGATAGACGGGCTTGATAACATTCAAGATTTTGTTGAGTCTCCAGCCTTTTCTCATCAAGTGCTTCTAACTCTGCAAGACGCAATCGAGCATTTTCCTCTTCGGTGAGCCCTTGTTGAATAGCAAGTCGTAAAGAAGGTATTTGGCGCTCAAGTGGTAGGACTGCTTCAACTCCATAAGCAAGCGAGTATGGGGTTGCTTGCGTTGGTGTGCAGTAAGTTGTCCTATATACCCACAAGGCTTCTTCCATTCGTTCATACCAATCTGGTTTGGACTTGGAGACAACCTTTTTCAACAAGTTACACATCGTCTTATTGAACGCTTCAGCTAGACCGTTGGCGGTAGCATGATACATAGAAGATTTACGCTGCTTGAAACCGAAGAGATCACAAATCTTGTTCATCAATTTGTTATCAAATGGCTTGCCATTGTTTGTTATTATGTAACGAGGAATACCGAAGCGGTAGATGATATTTACTCGGATGAAGTTCGCAACATTCTCCTTCTTCACTTCTTTAAGAGCAACAGCTTCGGCCCATTTTTAGAAGTAACCGGTTGCAGCTAAGATGTACAAGTGTCCACAAGAGGATTTCGGCAACAGACTAACGACGTCTAACCCCCAAGCATCAAATGGCCAAGATGCGACGGTTGGGTGTAATGCTTCGGGCGGTTAATGTATAAAATTAGCATGAAACTGACAAGCCTTGCTCCAGATTGATGTGATCCACATACTCCTGAATGTGCTTCTTGCAAAGCTTGGACTGCTTCCTCCTCCCCCAAACATCGCAAGAGTACTCCTTCAAAAGATCTTCTATATAAAGTATCCTTGTAATAAAGGAATCGAGGTGCATGACGACGAATTTTAGTTCTTCTTCTTGAGTCTTCTGGCAGTATCTCATAACTCAAGTAGTCAATGATGGGTCGTCGCCAGTCTTCATTTGCAGTTTTAGAAATAGCTACGAGATGCTCAAGCTCATTTTCTGCACCTTCATCCTCATTTGGCGGAGGTAGTACCCATTTTTGACAGATAGTCACTTGTGTTTGATCTGGCGGAGTAAGCGCTGCAACTAGAGCAGCTAAAGCATCGTCTTTCTTATTTTCCTTCCTTGGAACGTGCTGAAGAGTCACATCACCAAGTCATCCTATCAACTTCTGAGCATAACCATGCTATGGGAGTACTTCAGGCTTCCTAACTTCATAGCTTCCCAGGAGTTGATTGATCACCAATTGAGAGTCTCCAAATACTTGTAACTGCAACTGCTTCATGTCGACTGCCATTTCAAGTCCAAGCATTAGTGCTTGATATTCAGCGACATTGTTGGAGCAACATTGTTTCAAAGTAAAGGAGTATGGTAGAACTTCTCCTTGCGGAGTAACAAACACCACACCAGCACCAGCTCCGTCACGTTGTGCAGCACCATCAAAGTACATTTTCCACGAAGGTTGAATTTCAACGACCATTGCATCTTCGTCGGGAAGTTCATCGGTTAGCTCCCAATTATCAGGAATCGGGTGATCCGCCAAGAAGTCCGCCAATGCCTCTCCTTTTACAGCCTTTTGAGGGATGTATTTGGTTTCAAATTGTTGAAACTGGAGGTACCACCTTGCTAGTCGATCACTGAGGACTGATTTTGACATCACAAACTTAATGGGATTTGCCCTGGAAATAAGTTGAACACTATGAGCTTGAAAGTAGTGCTTCAACTTTTGAATCGAGAAGACTAGGGCCAAACACAACTTTTCAATTGGCGTGTAATTCAGCTCATTTGGTGTCATCATTCGGCTCAAGTAGTAAAGAGAATTTTCTTTCCCTTCACTATTCTCTTGGGCCAACAATGCTCCAACCGACCTTTCTTGTGCTGAAATGTATAGTATCAATGGTTTTCCAGATACAGGGGCTACTAGAACTGGAGGCTTCATTAAATATGACTTGATATTCTTGAAGGCATTAGTACATGCTTCGTCCCACTTGAAAGGGGCGCCCTTCTTCATGAGACGACTGAACGGTTGGCACCTTCCAGCTAAATTCGAAATGAATCTCCTAATGTAAGCTAGCTTCCCTTGCAGACTTTTTAACTCATGAATATTTCGAGGCTCGGGCATTTTCAAAATCGCATCAACTTTGGCTTGATCAATTTCGATTCCTCGATGTCGAACAATGAAACCAAGGAATTTTCCAGAAGTAACTCCAAAGGCACATTTCAATGGATTCATTCGACGTTGATATCTCCGAAGTCGCTTGAACACCATTCTCAGGTCTTGCAAGTGGTCGCTCCTTTTTCTTGATTTTACCACCAAGTCATCCACTTAACATTCAACATTTTTGTGGAGCAATCATCAAAGATATTATTCATAGCCCTTTGATACGTGGTACCAGCATTTTTCAAATCGAAAGGCATCACTTCGTAACAATAAATACCCTTGGGTGTACGAAATGCAGTAAGCTCTTCATCTTTTGGTGCCATGCGAATCTGGTTATAGCCAGATAAACCGTCCATGAAAGACATCGCCTCGTAACCAGTGGTAGCATCAATCATCAATTCTGGGATGAGAAGCGGGAAATCATCTTTAGGGCATGCGTTGTTAAGATCCCTGAAGTCAACACAAACTCGAATTTGGCTAGTCTTCTTTTTCACGTGAACGATACTCGAAATCCGTGTAGGATATTTAACTTCACGAATAAAGCCACCACTTCAATGAGTTTGTTGACTTTATTTTCGATTAAAGGAACCAAATCTGGTCTGAAATGCCTTTGGGCCTGCTTAACAGGACGGGCACCATTCTTGACCGCCAGATGATGGACTGCTACTTTGGGATCTAATCCAGGCATCTCTTTATAACTCCAAGCAAAGACATCCCTATACTCTTTGAGTATTTCAATGTAAGTGTCTTCTTCATCAGCTGTTGGAAAAGCACTTAGGTAGGTGGGCCTTGGGTCTTCATCAGTACCAAGATTAACTTCTTTCAAGGAGTCTACTGTGGTCTTCACCCGTTCTTCAAGTTCTGGAAGAGCATCTCTAGCATCTTCATTCTCTTGAGGATTACCATCATTGAAAGACACGTGGTAACACACGGAGATGTCCTCCAACTTCTCAGCAACGTCCATCTGAAATGAAGTATCTTGATCACTTCATGTAGTAATATAATATGAAGAACCTACACTTTCCTCATCTTCGTCACGTTCCTTGGTATACACCACAGTGTGAGACTTTACTTTTAGCACCTCCCCACATGAAACCACAAGGTTTGTTTGTCGCCTCATTCTAGAAGGAATCAAACTTTGTATATCCTTTTGGGTTCTAGGCAAAGCGAGAATTTTCACGCTCTGATAATTTCTGTGGAACTTGTTCTTCTTCTTCTTCATCTTCAATGACCCCAATCTCTCAAACACAGAAGCTTTTGCGGTCAACTTTCCAAGACGATCAAACACTGAAGGCCTTTTATTGGAAGCAATAGACTCATCTTCCACAATGATGTAGTAGGTACTTGCAATTCTTATGGATATGCGAACTGGCGGAGGTTGTTTGTATCCCAAGCCTTCACGTGATTGCATCATGGTAGCTCCCGATGGAAGTTTCCCTAACTTTGACGGCTCATTGGGGTTGTACCCAGCCTTGACAAATAACTTGTAAGCATTTGGATCAAAGCCTTCATTTGTACGTTTTGTAGGGAGTGCCATATTTTGCGGCGGATTCTGAGCCACGAAGTCTCCAAGTAGCTTTGAAGAAAAATTTATCGCGTCAATTCGTCTGATAGGAAGAGTTAGCCCCCTAGCACACTTCCTTGAGTTTCAGATGGTTGACCTTCCTCTTTCTTCATCTTTGGAACATAGCAGAGCACGAGAGTTGTCTTCTTCTTCTTCTTCTTCTTCTTCTTCTTCTTCTTCTTCTTCTTCTTCTTCTTCTTCTTCTTCTTCTTCTTCTTCTTCTTCTTCTTCTTCTTCAAATACACAATATTCCCTTTATTCATACTGGGGTGCGGCACCTCAGCATCAACTCCAACTTTTTCAATAGTCTCATCAGCTGTTTTAGTTGCGACCTTATCACTCTTGGTAGTTGTGATGTCATCAAATTTTACTTCTTTTACAATGTAGTTTTTCAAGTAGAACTTCGCATCGACAAAGTGTGACTCTGCTTCAGTAAATGGCTTATCATCCACAACTATCTTCTTTTCGATGCTGCTTTCGAGATACTTCAAACATTGATAGTAGGAGGATGGGACAACTTTGTTCTCGTGTATCCATGGCCTGCCAAGCAACATATTGTACGAAGTCTTTGCGTCGATGACAGGCATCCATGCACTTGATCACAAATCTTCGATGGTGATATCTAATTTGATAGTACCTATGGATCGTTACCCCCCTTGATTGAATCCTTGTATCATCAAGTAGCTTTCAGAAAGTTCTTCAGTTGTGATGCCAAGTTCCTTCATTGTGCGAATAGGAAGAATGTTAACTCTAGATCCATCATCTATCAATATTCTGTTTATCCTCTTCTCGAGGGCATAACCCACCATGTACAAAGGATTATTGTGTAGTGTTTCACCAAGTAGAAGATCGCTATCTGTGAATGCGATTCTTGCATCACATGCGTGTACCTCTTGGGAAGAAGATTCAACATGCTTTTCAAAAGACGATAGAGACAGTGTTGACAGGCTTTCATACTTTGCTTCTTCTTTATCAGTATTGAAGCATGATGCCTCAGTGTTGTCTCAAGCGGTCATATTGCGGAACTAACTCGGTAGGAATTCTTCCAAAGTCACGGGACATCGTGGTTCCTGGTGGTAGTTCTGTCACGACCCGACCAGGGCCGCGGCGAGTACCCGGCGATAACCACCGAGCACCCCTCATTCTGCTACTTATCACTCTCGTCTAATGCCTTTATCAATACCATCCTCAGATTATAAGAAAATCATCTTTTCTTTGAGAATATAAATACTTTAACATGCACAAGCCTTTTGGTCATTGACATAAAATATACCCATATATATATATTTATATACACATAGCAATCTTGTAAGACCATAGCACCCACACTACGTACCTACGAGCCTCTACTAGAGTACTAGACATATGAACGGGACAAGACCCCGTCGTGCCCAAAACATATATGTACAGAAAAGAAGACCATAAGCACCTCCGGGACAATGGAGTGCTCTCAACCACTGACAGCTCCTACGAATCTGGGGCAAGATCGCCTCTCTGTCTACCTGTGGGCATGAACACAGCGTCCAAAGAAAAATGACGTCAGTACGAACATTGTACTGAGTATGAGAGGCATAAGCAATAATATCACATCAATGAAATAAAGGAAACATCAATGAGGAACATCTGTATCTGACTGTCGCATAGAAAAGGAGGTGATGCATGCTGACTTACTCTTAATTATCATCATATCGTAAATGCATAAATATATATTTACATATAAGCTGCCCGTACGTATTGGATCGGTGTGATAATCAGTAGCATTATCCTGCATCCACGCCTCCCGCGTCCGGGGTATCATTTCCTGCCGCCCACTAGTGGTGTCTGCCCATGCTAGTTGGCCATGGTGTGTAGTATAGCTGCCCGCCTTAGCGGTGACTGCCCGGCCAAATAGGCGCGGTGTTATATTACCATCATCATACATGCTCATCATAGTATAATTATCATAGTACATGCATAGGACTCAAGAACAACTGCACTATATCGGGGTGGCGTAGGGTCGTGATCCCCCGATTCCATTATGGGCACTCATTAACATCCTGCCTCACCCTGAAGGGAAAAGTATATGAGGTGAGTGTAAGCAATAATGACATCATTTTATGAGCATTTATAACTCCTGTACTCTAACTCGTTACCTTGTGTAGCAAATAGGGGTATCAGCTTGTACCTTTTCGGGACTTAAGAGATTCATGGAGAAGAAAGAAAGTCATATTAAGGGAGTCATGCCAGAGAAGGAAAGGACTAGCCTCACATACCTTTTGTCGTTTAACTATCTTATCGCTTGATCGTCTTCCTTCGATGCTCGCGTTTCAACCTTCGAGAGGAATCGCATTAACATTAGTTACTCGGCTATAAGAACATTTCACTATTTCTAGGGAAAATTGGGCAGCATTTCCTTTGTTTATACTACTTTTCCCACATTCTATATCAACTCCCAACGTTAATAACAACATCCCCAATATAGCATCCGAAATCATCACTTATCCACTTTTACCATAATTCACCATTTCTCTTAGATTTTCCCACAATTATGATTATAACTCATTATCGCATTTTCTCATATATAATACCTATTTCATGGTCTAAATGTCACTTATAACATTTTCACAATCACAGCATACCAACATTCATAACTCACTCCAATTACTATTCACACATTCATGACCCAATTGTTATGTTTTCCACAATTCAAGTGTTTCAACTTTCAACCACTCAAACCATATAAAAAGAGTCGTAAAACTCACCTAATGATGGATGAACAACTTTTGAGGGGAATTCCTCTTCTTGCCTCAAAACCCTAACTCACTCTTCTTGAGTTTTCTTGGCTTAGATGAACTTTTAATGGGTTTCACAAACTTGATTTCATGTATTTGGTGTAGTTGACCATGGTTTAAATCTTAATTTCTTGTGGAGGAATGGTGGAGAAGGTTCTAGAGAGTTGTTAGAGAGAAGGGAGTGGAAGATGAAATGAAATGAAAAAAAAATGGAGGAGGGTCTTATATTAATTCATGAAATCAGTCCCGTCCGTGATGTACGGTGCGATCGACAGAGCGTCGATTGGATCGATGGGGCGTCGATCTGATCGTCGATATCATCAAATTTCCAGTGAACAATCTGTCATTTCTCCTCATTCGACGGTGAGAAGGACGGTCCGTCGAACTGATCGACGGAGCGTCGACCCATTTCGTCGAGTGGTCTTCGTTCCAGCTCAGTTTTACGGCGCCATCGATGGGGTGTCGACTTGTCCAATGGTACAAAGGACGACCGTCGAACCTTCCTTTTGCAAGACTGCGGCGAAGTTCCATTTAGCGAGCTTTCCTCACTTGCCTTTAACTTCTCTGAAAATTTACGTTGGGATTCCTAAGTATCCTTTCTTACTTTTAGGGACATCATGGTTGCCTTAACTCTCGTTAGTCCCTTCATCGCTTAGCAACCCAAAGTTCCGGGGTGTAATAAGTTCACCTCCACTTTTTCTTTCTTCGGATGCTCAAGTGATTCTTGCTTCCTTGGTTTTCTAACTATCCTCTTCCTAGTTAGTTGTTTAGATGATTCTTTTTGTGGACTTATTTTACAGCGTCTCCGCCTGGTCACCAGAATCCAACCTTCATCATCGGCTACATCAACTTGGGTTTTATCTTCCTCCAGTGGTCCTTTCTCATGCTCTTCAAAGCTGCGTATCTGGACCAGATCGAGAGAACCAAAGGTGATAGAGACTTGATTCGAACTCTCCTTTTCATCATCAAGCAAAATCTTATTTTCGTTAGCCAACTGCATGACTTTGTCCTTGAAGACAAAGCACTTCTCAAGAGGGTGATCCATAAGTCGATGATACTTGCAATAGTTCGGGTCGTTTGTTCTTCCAGCTTCATTGGGCCACTTCATCTCTGGTAACTCAATAAGTTTCAGCTCAAGTAGTTTGTTACAAGTTTCGTATGTTGAGATTCGAGCTACCTTTCAGGAGGTGTGTGAGATTATATGTGTTTAACTTATGGTTATAAGGATTCAAGTTCATATAGTAAGCTATGAAAGGATTGAAGGGCAAGTGAATTAAGGAAATTAAATTTGTTGGAACTTGGAAGAAAATATGAGGGGCAATTTTGGCCCAACTTGGAGAAAGAATATCTTTTAGTAGATGAGGAGTTTTGAAGCAAAGTAAAAGCCTAAAATAAAGTTCGTCGAGTCTAGTTTCCAACGCAACAAACCGCTCATCGATAGGACATCGGAGTAGAGAATTACGGACGTTACAAGTTAGGCTGGCAGAGCAGAAACGCTGCTACAGTAACCGAGCTGCTACAGTACCGGCTTGCTGCAGTACTGCTACAGTGACCCCGACCCGAATTTGACCCACTATTTAAGGACCAAATCTGATCCAAAACCTCATTTTTCAGCCAAGAATTCTCCAAATATTTCCCAAACCTTCTAGAAAATTCTCCCAACTTCTGTCCACAAGATTTTAATGCGAATTAAGTATAATATCCAGATTTAAGTTTGGACAACGCGTAGTTGCAATTATACTATCGTATTGCGGTGAATCTTGGTTGGAATTCAAGGCAAATATTGGAGATATCGCGGTACTAGCGGGAATAAGGTATGAATCTCTTCTTATTGATATGGATATAAGTTTATTTACGGAAGTAGAGTTGTAGAATAATCGTATAGTGGATTTGTGGGTTGAGAAATTGGATAAAACATCGTGTGAGATGTTTATGGAATATTTTGGTGTTGATAATATTTTTGTTGATGTTGGTATTGTTGTTATTATTGGTTGTTGAATTGAGATTTCGGATTAGGCATATAAACAGGGGAGATGCTGCCTTAATTTCGGCAGATTCTAAAGGGATTTTATTTAAAGGCTTAAGACAAGTGTATGATGGTGAGCCTAATAATAGTATGAACGATTTTATATGTAGATTGCAAGTCAGGAGATAAGTGGGAAGGTTAAGGAGCAAGGTTCCAGGTATGTTAAGGCTAAACCTTTCTTTCTAAAGGCATGATTCCTTGTTGTAAACCTTTGTAGTATATCCATAATATCGTTGCTTCCACAAATTCTAGGAGCCTATGAATCTCATGATCCTTATGGTATTAATGAACTTATTCATGACCTCTGGAATTATTCATTGTGATTGATCTCACCTTATGATACTTGTTCCTTCAAGGTGAGATATAACGATGACGATAGTTTCAATAATCCAACGAATTTAGGAAGGTGTATTAAGGAATATTTTGTGGGACATGAATAGAGTGCTAGTAGAGGGTCCCTAATGAAGTATTTAATGTTCAAAGAGAGGGATATGTTGTATCTTAGGACTTGGTTAATGTTTAGTCAAGCGGGAAGAAGTACTAATGGCCTGAGTTGTGCTTATAAGTCTTATGTAATCATGTAGACCCTACGAGTTAAGTGATGACCACGGGAAGGGCATAGAGATTACTTGTAGATGTTTAGTTATGATGCTGATTATAGCTACCACTGGTCTACGACCAGTCGGGCAGATGTTACTACCGGGCTACGGCCGGTTGGGCAGATGTATGTATGTATGTATTTACCACTGGACTGCAGCTAGTCGGGCAGTTACCACCGTGCTACGGCCAGTCGGGCAGTTATCCCTGATCAGTCGGGCAGTTGCACTCTACCGTCGGGCGATAATCGGACGGGCTATTACCACTGGACTGCAGCCGGTTTGGCAGTTACCACTGATCAGTTGGGCAGTTAGTATAGGATGATTAGTAAGATAAAGGCACAATACTGTACATAGATATGGTTAAGCACGCGAGAGTATAGAGAGAGACATGTATCATATATGGATCGGGTTGCACGCCGCAACACATGTTCAGATAACGTTTGATGATAAGGTAACCAGGACTACGGTAGGGTATACAGATCTAGTAAAGATTACAAGAAGATGAACAGGTATGTATACATATGCTAGATTTCCATCGTTAGTTCAGAAATGCCAGGTTAATTCTTATTCTTCTCATCTTTAGTATATGGCGATTTTGTTGCACTTTCCGCCTTGCATACTCAGTACATTGCTCGTACTGACGTCCTTTTGCTGGGGGCGCTGCGTTTCATGCCCGCAGGTCTTGAAATACAGCTTGACGGATCTTTCAGTAGGGATACCAGCTCAGCAGGCAGAGTTGTGGCACTCCACTTGCTCCGGAGTTGCCCTGTGAGTCAGCATGGCTGCATATGCATTTGCATGGGTATGGTGGGGCCTTATTTCGGCCACTTTATGTCATGTACTCATGTAGAGGCTCGTAGACAGATATGCACAGTTAGATATCTTATAATTATCTCGACTTGTACTATGTTGTGTTAGTATTATGGATAGCCTTACGGGCACATGCACTCGAGATTAGTTTGAAGAAGTAAGTATGTTATCTTTTGGGCTTGTGCCCCTATGGCTTATAGTACCTTAGTCTGATGTTGCCTTTCGAGATACAGAAAATGTGAGTTACAGTTGGTTCGCTCTGTTGCCGTATGGTGCCGAGTGCCAGTCACGCCTTACCAAGGTTAGGGTGTGACATAGTTCATCAAAAATTTCAGGGACATCAGAATCCAGGAAGGGGTATTCATTTTTTTGCATCTCTTTCAAGGTCAAATTTTGGCTTTTGTTGTCTTGGAAGGAAGTTGCTTTCATACTCTGCTTCTTGCTCACTTTCGTAGTAAACTTTACAGGCGAGACATTGACGGTCATGGATTCTTTGTTGTCACTCTTGGGAATGAACTTTCTCCATTTCTTGGGTTCCTGCTTGTCCTTTCCTTTGCGAGGGTCGTAGACGGGCATTACTTCATTCCCAGTAAAAGACATGCTCAACTCCATGTCATGAGCACCAGTAGCTAGTTCTTCAAAAGACCTTGGCTTAATTCCTTGCAAGATGTAGTGAAGCCCCCAATGCATTCCTTGAATACACATCTCTATCGCAGAAGCTTCGCTGAGTCTATCTTTACAGTTTAGACTTGCATTTCTCCATAGATTGATGAAATCGATAACTGGTTTGCCCTTTCTCTTGCGAGTGCTTGTAAGTTCGACCATGCTCACGGTACGCCTTGTGCTATAAAAGCTATTGAGGAACTCCTGCTCTAGTTGCTCCCAACTATCAATAGAATTAGGCTCAAGATCTGTGTACCAGTCAAAGGCATTCCACTTGAGAGAGCGGACGAACTGCTTGACAAGATAGTCTCCATAGGTCCCAGTGTTATTACATGTTTCAACAAAGTGTGCAACATGTTGCTTTGGATTTCCCTTGCCTTCAAATTGTTGAAATTTGGGAGGTTGATAACCGGCGGGCGTCTTGAAGCTATCTATTCTTGTAGTGTACGACTTTCCGTAAGTAAAAGAAGACTTGGCAGCAACTTCGTACTTATCCTTGATAGTCCCTTCGATGAACTCCTTTAGTCGGTCGAGCGGAATCATCCCTTCAGAAGAAACTGGAATTTCCTTGGTAGGCGGTACTTGTTTTGCACGAGGTTCAGTCTCCTGTGCTTCTGGACCCTTCCCAGGTGCGTGGCTAGATTTTCCTTCCATTAATCCATCCATCTTGTCCATCAACTTCTCAATCCGAGCATCTTGATTTTGCACATGCTTGGCTAAGCCATCAATCACCTTTGCCAAGTTTGCTAGTGTTTACTCCATCGATGAAGCGTTTGTTACCATTGCTTGCATGAATTTTGGGGATGTTGGAGAATAGCATGGATTATCGCATAAGTTAATCTTTGACTGGCCTACTTCATGTGGTGTGAGTGGAGAGGATCCGTCACTTGAAGTATCATCATCTTCCTTCATAGCAGATTTCTTGGATACAGAGAGATCAAGTAGAGATAGAGTCTTCTTAATCTTTTTAGCAATGTTGCTTCTTTCATCCGATGCATCGGTAGAGGATCTTGCTCCTTTTAGGGATGAAGATCCAAAAATAGGAGTTGTTACGGACGACACTTGGAGTGCTTGTTGTCCCAACATGCTTGCTTTGCTCCTCGTAACTGGTCCAATGCTTCCAAAGGTAATGTCGAGGATGCTGTCCACATCAGCAGAGAACTTGGAGTTAGCAACCTTAGAGGAAATTGATTTGGAGTTGATCTTCTCTGAAGTAATCTCGATGTTGTTAGACTTTGATGATTGAAAAGTTGAGATGAGAGGTAGAGATTGTCCCACTGGGCGTGCCAGAATTTGTAGACAATAAAATTCGCAATGAGAAAATAATAATCAAGATAGGAAAATATCGCAACAATCGTAGTAATTGATTTCAGAATATGAGTGTTACAATCTCTATGATTCTTCTGATTCGTCTTTTCAACAATAAATTCAAGGGCTTTTGAGCTTGATCTTGAACTTGATGGATTTGATTTTGACTTGGACTTGAATTCAAGGGCTTTTGAGCTTGGTCTTGAATCTTCGTCTAGATCTCTAGAACTTCTAGAGAAATACTTGAGTGCTTGAATGCTTTCAGCTTGTAGAGAAATCTGCGGTGTTTGATCCACGAGCTCTCCCTGGCTTCTTGTTAAAATTTCTGTCTCTTTTCAGAATTATGAGACCCCTATTTATAGTTGTGCGATGGAGGAGTTGTGATAAGAACAAGCTTCTTTTGACCAATCAGAATTAAGCTGACATGCCGATATTTAATTGGCTGGAACATGTCATTTGTACACGTGGCATATCTTCATTAGCCTTTGATTTGACTAGGCATGCTGCATCATTTTGACACGTGGCATGATCCTATTGGCTCCTTCGTTTGACTTGACGCGCCACGTCATTTGACATGTGACACCAATTTGGGCCTCATGAATAAGATAACATCTTGGGCTTGACAAAGTGGGCTCATTATTTATAGCCCAATTTAATGGACTAGCCCAATAAAATCGAACCCATCAATTAAATCCATAATTATTGGACTTAAATGATTAATTCAATTAGATTAGGCCATAATATTTATTTGGATAAATGTTGAATTTAATATAATCCAAATCTCTTGTGGATTTAAATTTAATAAAATATCATTGTCCACACAAAGTCCTAATCATGGTTAGGATAATAAATATACCATATATTTGCTTCAATTGTTTTTGGAAATCCCATAAATTTAGCTACCTACTTTCATCCATATATATATTCTCTCTTTTTCCAGCTTTGTTATGAGTTTTTTTTTTTGAATAGTTCTTTTATGTTTCTTTGAACAGATGGGAATATAATTGAGAAAATAGTGGACATCAAACGCTTAGTGGGACTAAATTCAGTAAGATGGCTAATTAATCAATGTATTAAATCAAAAAATTAAAAAGTAATCAATGTATTAAATCAACAAATTAAAAAGAATAAAGAATCATATTTGTATAATAAAAGTAATTTGGACAATTTTAAAATTTCAATGGCCATTAATTGACTTATTGACTCGTCAATTACTAAAAAAGAAAAGAAATACCAAACAAATTAAAGACAAAGGGAACACAACAAATAACTGAGTAAAGATTAACTTGACATATAAAAACTAATTATTTGAAGTTCTGAAATTTTTAAAAGAAGAATTATCGAAAATTACAAAAATTTACAAGGAAATATATATTTATTATCATGACCATGATTAAGACTTTGCTTTGGTTAATTAAATCTCAACCATTAGTTTTTAACCATGACACATGTCTTCCATCCAGGTAACAATTTGGGGAAAATGAAGAGAAGAAAAATGGAGAGGAGCCCCATCCATTAATGACCAATTCATGATATTGACAATAGCACAAAAATAGGAAAAATAATATACTTGAGTAAAATATATGAGAAAAAAGATAATTGAGTTTTTTAAACTTCTTGAAAACTCTCCAAGAAATTTAATTTCTTGAAAGGTTGGAGTAGTAAATAATAAATATTGAGACTTTTAATTTTCCTTATAATAAAGAAGAGGAATGAGTGGAGTAGTAAATTTTGAGATATTAAAGTATAAGCATTAAAGAATAGGAATGAATAGAGGACTAGTAATTGACACATTTAGTTTTATGGAATAATAATAAGTAAATAGAAAAGTAGTAGAAATTGTCAAAAAATGAGAAAAAAGATAAATAGAATCCTTGGTCAAAGAGAGATGCCACATCACTTTTTTATTGCCTAGCTTTATATTATATATAGATATATCAAAAACTTTGATGAAAATTCTCATGATATGCACACAAAGGCATTGAATAGAACGTCAAGAAGAGCGCATGGACCTGTAAAGAAAAAGGGGAAATTTCAGAGACCTCCCCTCACGTTTTGCTTCATTTCATTGACTTTCCCTCACACTTGCAATATTACGGCTATCTCTATTATTTTAACTTTTTTGTAACAACTATTTCATTCTATTTATTACTAATGAAAAATAATATTCCTGGACTAATTTGCCCTTTCTTCAATTCAATTTCATTTATTTTTCCTTTATTTTTTATTTCAATCCTTTTATGCAAAATGAGAGGAGATCAATTCACAGTTATTTTACTCTTCGTTGTCAAAGATCTCATAATTTTCTTTTAATCATTTCTTTTATTTTGGAGATATGGCTTCAATTTCTTCAAGTCCTCTGACTGAAGCACGAATCTTCAAAGATTACAGCACTCGCTGTGCTGGGATAATTCATGCTTTAACTAATGGTGAAATCATAAATAAATGCATGCTTTTGCCGGTAAAATAAATGAAATTGGATTGAAGAGAGGGCTGAGTATTTGGAGCTCATGCTTTAAAGGAGATATTGATAAAATAATAATTAATCAAAAGAGCATGATCTCAGGGAGGACAAATCAGTCCAGATATATTACTTTTTCATTAGTAATAAACAGAATAAAATAGTTGTTACAAAAAAAGTTAAAATAGGGGAGATAACCGTAATATTGCAAACGTGGGGGGAAGTCAGTGAAACGAAGCAAAACATGAGTGGAGGTCTCTGAAATTTTCCCAAAGAAAAAAACAAATGAATAAAAAAGTATTACATATTTGTTAGCCGAGAATCCTTTCTCTAAGAGCATAGACGTGAGACCAAACTAAAAAGAAATCACTATTTTGATAAAATCATATTGTAAGTATAATTCCTCTTCTAATAATGACTAAAGTCTCTACTTTGATGCCTTCAAAATCTCTAGAAAATTGGCATGATGTTCAAACACATAAAAGCACAGAAAGGAAGTTGAACTTGAAGGAAGGTATATGTAAAATTGAGTAAGAAACACAAAAATGAGAAAATGAAGAGGGATTTTCTTTTTGCTGAGTAAGAAACACGGAAATGAAAAAAGGGGGAAGAAGTAAAATATTTTTCTTCTATTATTAAATTTATTACAAATTAATCACATTAATTTTTGGGCAAGGGGAGAAGAATCAAAACAATTAAATAAGGCAAGCATAAAAACGAACTTAAAAAAACAAATGTATAAGGAAAACGATTCACAGAATAGAAAAGTAAATCCAGATATAAGCTTCTCAGACCTTTTTGTAAGCCGCTAGTTCCAAGTTGCCTTTGCTAGCATAGAGCACAAGCGCATGGACATGCTTTTTTAGCAAAGAAAATACCTCTCCTTCCATTCATTCTAAATTTGTTCATAGATAATATTTTATTCTTGTTAGTAATAAACACATACTCCCTCTTTCAAATTGCCGTCTTCCACAGAAAAATGGTGGTAGAGAATAGAGCTTCCCTCTTTCAAATGCTTAATTTATACAAATTAAATAGCCTCAAAGAAGATGGAGGTAACTTTTTATTTTATTTTATAATTAAAGTACTTTAATGGGAGTTGTGAATATTGTTAATTAAGAGTAGAAGTTATGAATATGAAGAGGTGTGAGTTATGGAGATGATTTTCTTAAGATAAAATAATTTGAAGAATGAGAAATAGTCAAAAAAAAGGAGAAAAAAGATAAATAGGATTTTTGGCCATAGAGAGGTGCTATATCACCTTGTATATGCCTAGCTTTATATTATATATAGATAATGATATAAGGGAAAAATCCAGAAAACTAAGAAAATAATCATTGAAGATCCTAGCCAAAGAGATATCAGCTTTTCCATTCCCTCCTCTATATCTACTAGTCTTCTGCACGTGCATGTCAAGTCATGTAATACACAATTTTGTAAAATTGCACTCGATTGCTTTTATTAAATTAAGATACTAAATAATTAATTATGCCTCCAGTGTATGCGAATGATCAATGCAGATTATCATAAAGTGACTTGTTTGTCGACATCAAGATGATTAGATATCTCGTGAATCTACTAAAGATGAATGACCAAAGTTTAATTAGATATATGTATTTCTTTTACTTATTTTGATTTAATGAAGTACAAACATATGTAATGAAGCTTATCTCGCATATTCCTGATTTACAGACAATATTCCTAGTATATGTTTCTTTCATTTATTTCGCCTGGTCTATCATGATCCCAGCAGTCTTATTATCAACATTGATATCCCTCTTGGAAGTACAATGTAAGTTGACCATGTGTATAAATATGTTATGGTAGATACAATCCAACAACAACCAATATTTGTAATTGTTTGAACTTTGACCCTATCGTTATTTATCTTCATTGCAAAACTCAAGCACACCAAAAAAAAAAAAAAAAATGAACGAATTTAAAAGGACATTTTTCCTTTTTCAAGCCAGATACTGATGCCTCTTTTCTTGTTTCATTTCTTTGGAGTTTGATTTTGTCTTCTTCCAAAATTATAGCATCAAATGTCTGCTAATCATAATTTTAGAAGACATCAAAATCTTAAATATATCTCATGAACTTCACCTATTGATATTTCCTAATCTCCAATAAATATCAGAACTTGGTGCAATGGAATCCTGATTTCAAGGATACTGCCAAGGAAAAAAGTTCCTTGTCAAATAGAATATTACATCTTGTGAGTGTAATAGCTGTTGCAACATAAGAGTGCAATATCTGTTGCATGTTGCAACATGAGGATGTGAAGTAAAGTAGTTCAAGAGAGTTTTTACAAAAAAACATAAAATGCATGTAGGCGAGGTATTTCTATTAAAGTATCTTTGGAAAAATAATTTTATCCCACGGTGTAAATACAAAACATATAAAATGCATGTAAGCGAGGCGTTTCTATGAAAATATCTTTAGAAAAGTAATTTTATCCCACGGTGCAAACATTTAAATTGAAATTATAAATCTTGAATATTGGAAATCTTACGAAAATACTTGATCATGAACTATGTCGGAAAATACTCGATCACGAACCCTTATAGAGAAACTCTTGATAGCTTGAGATATGTCAATTAAGACGCTGTCCTTAAGGATATTTCACCCGGTGTGGGTGTATCCCCCAAGATTCAACAAGCTCTTCTAGTACAAAATTAGGAGCGAGAATCTAACAAGGATTAACCAAAAGAGAAAACCCAACACAAGAAAAGAAAGGAGGAAGAATTATTGTTCTTGTTCAATTCACCAATGGAGTAAGACATCCCTTTTATACAGAAGATGATATATTCTTGTTTCCGTGCTGAAGAAGAGTCCAACGGATAATTAATATTAATACCAATTATAAGAGAAGAATGAAGGTAATAAAGAGAGTTTATTGGTATGTTAATTTGGTCAAAAATCATTGGAGAAATTGAATTAGAATAATGATCAATATATGACTATTTAATGTTATAGTTTGGAAATTTCATGTTGTTTGCATTATGAGTAAACTAACGCAAGCCTAAAGTGGACATGAAGCCCTTACAAGGTTAAGGAGGGCATTTGATAATTTTAAGTGTGTACCTTAGGGTTTCGGAGTTAAATGAATCGGCGGAAGTAAGTTCGTTGAGGGATTGGAAACTTGAGTGATGTTTTGGGAAGATTTCGTGTTATTTGAGTTTGACATTGCTTAGAATTACCTTGAGAGGGAGTTATAGGGCCTGTTAGATGGTTAATGAAGTTCTATACAAGTGCCAAGAAGGTTCCATAAGGATTGGAGGTCAAATGAATCGAAAGAACGCATTTTCGCAAAAAAATAGAGTTTGTGGACCAGTATGCTGCCGCAAATTGGCTGCAAACTCACAAAAATGGCTGGCCTCACTGTCCAACCTCCTCCCCAAGGATAGGAGGGGATATGCGTCCGCAAATCCATGATGCTGAGCCGCATCTCTACTGCAAATTGTAGTGGGGGGATGATTTTAAGACCTTTTTAAGTCCCAAAAGATACCATTTTCATATCCACCTCCCACACTTATTTCCCTAAGTTATTAGAGATTTCTTGAGTGTTCTTAAAGGTTCTACAATATTCCAAAACGTTTCACACCATCAAGAGAGACGATCAAACATCAAAACCTCAAGATAATCCATGGAAGATGAATGTTCCTGCTTCACTTCAATGTTGTGATGAACTTGATCTTGGGAAGAGTTGAGTGAAGTGAATCCCTTCTATTATAAGGTATATTCTTCATCTTATTTATATGATTAAGTTGATTTAAAGGTTTAGCTTGTTTTGGAGAAGAAAGAATCGTAGAAGAGAAGTCATAAAGTGTTGAATTGAAGTTGATGACTATGAGGTGAACTTGAAAGGAGATTTTGGATTAATTTGAGATTAAATTGAATGTAATTCCTTGATTATGGTATTGTTGATGTTATTATTGATGTTTGGTATTTTCTTTGGAATTTGGTTGAAGTTGATTAAATAGGGGAAGTGCTGCCCAAATTCCACTAGCTCGCTAATCACTCTAGTTTGGCTTAAGAGTATTTTCAAGACTTAACCTTAGTATGAATCCTCTTGAATGCAGATTTGCGCGGGAAGAGAACGTTAAGTAACTAAGAATATGGAAAGGTATGTTACGGCTACCCTTTCTTTCTTAAGGCATGATTCCTTTGTTGTGAACCTATATATATGATATCCAAAATGCCCCTACTCCTACTAATGCTAGAAGCTTATGGTTCTTGATATTGTTGATCTTGTTCATCGTCATTGATCTCATCTTATGATAGTTGGCCCTTTAAGGAAAGATATAGTGATAATGATGATTCCATAATGGTAATCGGAAGTTCACCGACCTTATGTCACTCCAATAGAATTGTAATGTTTCCTTTGGATTCTCATGCTTGATATATATGAATATATAGATATTTTCTGACACCGAGCCTATATAGCCGGGTACGGTATCTATTGTGTACACCACTGCAGTTGGGTACGGATAACACCGAGCCTTGTTATGGCCGGTACGGATAACACCGAGCCTTGTTATGGCTGGGTACGGGTGACACCGACCTATATGGCCGGATACGGTATCATTATATATGTATGTATGGAATGTTTCCTTTAGAGAAAGGTTAAGTATGCATGACAGTCGCCTTGAGAGGTATTATGAGGTATAAATTGATCTCTTTATCTCATGTTATCTCCATATTTTCATTATGTTGTTATTCATGCCTTACATACTCAGTACATTATTCGTACTGACGTGCTTTTGTTTGTGAACGCTGCGCTTATGCCCACAAGTAGACAGGGAGACGGACCAGACCCCTAGGCTGCTTCTTTAGTGATTGTACAGGAGCGCTCCATTTGTTTCGGATTTGCAGATTAGCTAGTACTATTCTTTTGTGTACATATGGGCATGGCAGGGTCCTGTCCCATTTTTATGATGTTATGCACTCCTTGTAGAGGCTCGTAGATAGATGTACATAGTTAGATGTTTGTAATCTCATCGATTCATGTTTTGCATATCATTTTGGCAGCCTTGTCAGCTTGTACAAATGAGCATAGGTTATGATGTTTATATAGACATGCATATATCTATTAAAATGGTGTCTCCTTCAGGTTATAATTTTCATGAGTTATCCTTGTGGCCCATCTATATGTGACTATAAGATGTAGTAGAGAGGTTCTCGATAGATTATCTCCGGGTGCCCGTCATGGCCCTCCGGTTGGGTCGTGACAAAAGTGGTATCAGAGCAGTTTGTCCTAGGGTGTGTCTACGAACCGTGTCTAGTAGAGTCTTGTTTATGAGTGTGAAGCGCGTCACACTTATAAATAGGAGGCTGCGGGGCATTTAGGAATGATTGACCCTTCTTTCCGATCTTAGATCGTGCAATAGAGCCATGTTGTAAGGACTCTTCCTTTTCTGATGGCGTGTTATGATTTCAGTGATGCACATGAAGAGAAAAGCTACTGCGGCCTTGAAGGGAAAGTCAGTGGCAGGTAGGAGAGTTGAACGGGCACCGCCTATAGAAGTAGATGAGGGCGAGTCTCAGAATGAGGTTCCATCTCAGTCCTCTCACACCCCACCCGCTCCAGAGGGGCAAAGAGGAGCTCCAGCTCTAGCACCCCCAGTTCCTCCACCAGATGCCTCAAGTCAAGAGATGAGAGAGGCCATCCATTTGCTAACCCAGTTAGTAGCCGCTCATGCCCAGCGGCAGGGTACGGGTCATAGTGACAGGGCCGTCAGTACTAGAGTCCGTGATTTCATTAACTTGGACCGTCCAGAATTCTTTGGGTCAAAATCGAATGAGGACCCGCAGAACTTCATAGATGAGATGCTGAGAACATTGCGGGTAATGCATGCTTCAGATGTTGAGTCGGTAGAGTTGGACCTTTATAGATTAAGAGATGTTGTTATTCACTGGTATACTATCTGGATGTCTTCTACGGGGGTTAACGTGCCTCCACATGTATGGAAAGAGTTTGTGGATGCTTTCCTACGACATTATTTGCCGCTAGAGGTTCGACGGGCCAGAGCGGATAGGTTCCTGAACCTCAGATAGGGAACCTGAGTGCCTGAGAGTATAGCCTTCATTTTAATTCTTTGGTTTGGTATGCTCCATCTATGGTAGCTGATATGGGAGATAGCATCCACCAATTTGTGAATGGGTTGGGGCTACATTTGATTGATGAATATTTGATAGCCTCACTCCAAGAAGGTATAGATATTTCTCGTATACAGGCCCATGCCTAGGATCTAGAAGAACAACAACAACAGCGGAGGAGTGAGCGTGAGCATGATAGGGGTTATAGTAAGAGGGCCAGATCCTCAGGTCCTATGAGTGAGTTTAGAGGGGGTCAGAGGCAGTAGTATTCTAGGCACTCAAGCCATTCAGCAGCTAGTGCACCTCCACAATTTGCGGGTCAGAGATTTGATCGACCTATTCACTTCAGACCGGGTCAGAGTTTCAGAGCTTTGGGTTCTCAGTATAAAGGTGATTCAGGCCAGATGAGACCACCCTTACCACGATGTACTAAGTATGGTAAGTTACATTGGGGGCAGTGCCGATTAGGTTCAGATGTATATTATGCCTGCGGTCAGTCAGGCCATAATATGGTCCAACCCACAGGATCAACAGCTGGTTCTTCATCATCTGTATGCCCTCCAAGGCAAAGCTCACAGATACCAGCAGGCTGTGGTACAGGTAGAGGAGGAGCGTCCAGTTCGAGTGGTCCTCAGCACTGTATTTATGCACTGGCTGGATGACAGGATCTTGAGTCTTCACCCGATGTTGTCACAAGTATATTATCAGTATCTTCTTATGACGTATATGTATTGATTGATCCAGGTTCTACATTGTCATATGTTACTCCTTATGTTGCTGGTCGATTTGGGGTGAAACCTAAGTCAATTAAACCTTTCGAAGTGTCTACACCTGTTGGTGACCCAGTGATAGCTAGTCGGGTATATAGAAATTGTGTGGTTATAGTCTATGACCGTCGCAATGGCAGATTTGATTGAACAGGAGATTAACTTCGCCATTGATATGTTACCAGATACTAAACCAATATCTATTCCTCGTTATGGAATGGCTCCTGCAGAATTGAAAGACTTGAAGGAGCAATTGAAGGATTTGCTCGAGAAAGGCTTTATTAGGACTAGTTTATCACCGTGGGGAGCACCTGTGTTATTTGTAAGAAAGAAAGATGGATCCTTGCGAATGTGTATTGATTACAGACAACTAAATAAGGTGACAATAAAGAACGAATATTCGCTCCCAAGGATTGATGATCTACTTGATCAGTTGCAGGGTGTCAAATTCTTCTCAAAGATAGAATTAAGATCCGGGTGTCACTAGGTGAGAGTTAGAGAGAAGGACATTCCGAAGACGGCCTTCAGAACTAAATATGGTCATTTCGAGTTTCGGGTAATATCGTTCGGGTTGACTAATGCATGGCGGTGTTCATGAATTTGATGAATAGTGTATTCAGGCCTTTTCTAGATTCATTTGTGATTGTGTTTATCGATGATATCCTGGTATATTCACGACTTGAGGCAAAATATGCATGTCATTTACGTGCTGTCCTTAGAGTTCTTCAGGCTCGGGAGCTTTATACAAAATTCTCAAAATGTGAGTTCTGGTTGAATTCTGTAACTTTTCTGGGGCATATTATTTCAGCTAATGGTATTTAGGTGGACACCTAGAAGATTAAAGTTGTGAAGACTTGGCCGAGACCTACAACACCTGCGGAAGTTCATAGTTTTCTAGGCTTGGCAGGTTATTACAGAAGATTTGTAGAAGGCTTTTCTTCTATTTTTGCACCACTAACGAAGCTGACTAAGAAATCAGCTAAATTTCAATGGACGGATGCTTGTGAGCGCAGTTTTCAGGAGTTGAAAAATAGATTGACTTCGGCCCCGGTTCTGACACTTCCAGAAGGATCGGAGGGCTATGTTATTTATTGCGATGCTTCAGGCGTGGGATTTGATTGTGTGTTGATGCAACATGATAAATTTATTGCTTATGCTTCAAGGCAGTTGCGGAAACACGAGAAAAACTACCCGACCCATGATCTAGAGTTGGCTGCTGTGATTCATGTATTGACAATGTGGAGGCATTATTTGTATGGTGTTCATGTTGATATTTATACAGGCCACAAGAGTCTTCAGTATATTTGCAAGCAGAAAGAGTTGAATTTACAGCAAAGGCGATGGTTAGAGCTATTGAAAGATTATGATGTTAGCATCCTATATCATCCAGGGAAAGCAAACGTCATAGCTGATGCTCTTAGCCGTAGATCCATGAGTATCTTATGTGATTTTTAGCTAGAGAAGAGAGAGTTAGCTCATAGGAGCTCATGAGCTTCAACAACTAGCTAGCTTAGGAGTTCGATTAATGGACTTGGGCAAGACAAGAGTTACTATTCAAAATTCAGGCATTTCATCATTAGTAGTTAAGGTGAAAGAACTCCAGTATGAGGATCCCATATTAGTTCATTATAGAGATACATTCCCTCAGAAGAAAAGGTCACCATTTGAGATTTCTGCAGATGGAGTTCTTAGATATCGAGGTAGATTAAGTGTTCCTGATATTGCAGGATTACGTCACCAAATTTTGGAAGAGGCCCATTGTTCCCGTTATTCTGTTCATCCGGGAGCGAAAAATTGTATCATGATCTTAAGTCGATTTATTGGAGGGATGGAATGAAAAAAGACATAGCAGAGTTCGTAGCTCAATGTCCTAACTGTCAACAGGTAAAGATTGAGCATTAGAAACCCTGTGGATTATTGCAAGTTATGAAAATTTCGACTTGGAAATGGGAAGTAATTAATATGGATTTCATTACAGGCTTGCCTCGTTCTCAGTGTAAGTATGATTCCATATGTGTAATTGTGGATAGACTTACGAAATCAGCCCATTTTCTACCAATCAGAACTACATACTCAGCTGAAGATTATGCAAAGCTTTATATCAAAGAGATGGTATGACTCCATGTTGTCCCAGTATCCATTATCTCTAACAGAGGAGTACAATTTACAACAAATTTCTGGAAGTCTTTCCAAAATGGTTTGGGGACTCAGATGAGTCTTAGCATAGCATTTCACCCCCAGACTGATGGACAAGCTGAACGTACCATTCAGACTCTCGAGGATATGATATGGGCATGTGTGTTAGATTTTGGAGGTAATTGGGATGATCACTTACTGCTTAATGAGTTTGCTTATAACAATAGTTATCATTCCACTATTCCGATGGCCCCGTATAAAGCTCTATATGGGTGAAAGTGTTGCTCACCAATTGGATGGTTCGAAGTGGGAGAGACTAAGTTGATAGGGCCAGATTTTATCTAGCAAGCAGTGGAAAAGGTTAAGCTTATTCAAGATCGATTATTGGCAGCTCAGAGTCGTCAGAACTCTTATGCAGATAATCACTGATGAGACTTAGAATTTCAAGTTAATGATTGGGTATTCTTGAAGGTATCACCTATGAAAGGTGTCATGAGATTTGGTAGAAAGGGTAAACTTAGTCCTCGGTATATTGGGCCTTACAAGATTGTACGCAAGATAGGCTAGGTGGCTTATAAGTAAGATCTACCTTCGGACTAAGAGTCAGTCCACCCAGTTTTCTATGTGTCAATGCTTCGCAAGTGTATTGAAGATCCTTACAGAATTTTACCTGTGGATGATGTCCAGGTCAGCGAGCAATTATCCTATGAAGAAGTCCCCATTGCAATCCTCGATAGACAAGTTCGGAGACTAAGAACTAAAGATGTAGCTTCAGTTAAAGTTCTATGGAGAAATAATAATAGGGAAGAAATGACTTGGGAGGCTGAGGAAGATATGAATTCCAAGTATCCATATTTGTTTCCACTCCCAGAGGAGGTTCAGACAGAGCCACCATTGTTTTCAGGTACGTGGTGCTTCCTTTTTATGATTTCTTGGTCGTGTGTGGCCATTATTGCTATTCTTGTTGTAGCCTTGTAAGGCATTGTATATTTTGGGTTATTGTGACAGGATGATAGTGGTATAGTTACAGGGGAAACTCTGGCGAAATTTTTGTAGAATCCCTAAGGATCTAATATTTGAGGACGAATGTTCTTAAAAGTGGAAGTATGTTACAGTTTGGAAATTTCGTGCCATTTGCATTATGAGTAAACTAACGCAAGTATAAAGTGGACATGAATCCCTTACAAGGTTAAGGAGGGTATTTTATAATTTTAAGTGTGTACCTTAAGCTTTCAGATTTAAATGAATCGGCGGAAGTAAGTTCGTTGAGGGATTGGAAACTTGAGTGATGTTTTAGGAAGATTTCGTGTTATTAAGTTGTACATTTCTTAGCATTACCTTGAGGGGGAGTTATAGGGCCCGTTAGATGGTTAATAAAGTTCTATACAAGTTATAAGAAGGTTCCATAAGGGTTCGAGGTCAAATGAATCGAAAGAACGCATTTTCGCAAAAAATCGGAGTTTGTGGACCAGTATGCTGCTGCAAACTGGCTGCAAACTCACCAAAATGGCTGGCCTCACTTTCAAACCTCCTCCCCAAGCAGAGAAGGGGAGATGCGGCCGCATATCCATTATGCTGAGCTGCATCTCCACCGTAAATTGTAGCAGGGGGACGATTTTAAGACCTTTTTAAGTCCCAAAAGATCCCATTTTCATATCCACCTCCCACACTTATTTCCAAACATTATTAGAGAGTTCTTTAGATTTCTTGAAGGTTCTACAATATTCCAAAACCTTCCATACCATCAAGAGAGAAACTCAAACATCAAAACCTCAAGATAATCTATGGAAGATGAATGTTCTTGCTTCTCTTCAATGTTGTGATGAACTTGATCTTGGGAAGAGTTGAGTGAGGTAAATCTCTTCTATTATAAGGTATTTTCTTCATCTTATTTATATGATTAAGTTGATTTAAAGGTTTAGCACGTTTTAGAGAGGAAAGAATCGTAAAAGAGAAGTCATAAAGTGTTGAATTGAAGTTGATGACTATGAGGTGAACTTGAAAGGGGATTTTGGTTTAATTTGAGATTAAATTGAATGTAATTCCTTGATTATGGTATTTTTGATTTTATTATTTATGTTTGGGAGTTTCTTTGGAGTTTGGTGGAAGTCGATTAAATACAGGAAGTGCTGCCCAAATTCCGCTAGCTCGCTAATCATTCTAGTTTGGCTTAAGAGTATTTTTAAGACTTAACCTTAGTATGAATCCTCTTGAATGTAGATTTGCGGGTTTGGGAAGAGAACGCTAATTAATTAAGAAGACGTAAAGGTATGTTAAGGCTAACCCTTTCTTTCTTAAGGCATGATTCCTTTGTTGTGAACCCATATATATGATATCCAAAATGCCCCTATTCCTACCAATGCTAGAAGCTTATGGTTCTTGATGTGCTCATGATATTTTTGATCTTGTTCATCGTCGTTGATCTCATCTTATGATACTTGGCCCTTTAAGGAAAGACATAGTGATAATGATGATTCCATAATGGTAATCGGAGGTTCACCGACTTTATGTCACTCCGATAGAATTGTAATGTTTCCTTTGGATTCTCATGCTTGATATATATGTTTATATAGTTATTTTCTGACACCGAGCCTATATGACCAGATATGGTATCTATTGTGCACAGTACTACAGTTGGGTAAGGATAACATCGAGACTTGTTATGGCCGGGTACGGATAACACCGACCCTTGTTATGACCGGGTACGGGAGACATCAAGCCTATATGGCCGGGTACAATATCACTATATATGTATGTATGGAATGTTTCCTTTAGAGAAAGGTTAAGTATGCATGACAGTCACCTTGAGATGTATTATGAGGCATAAATTGATCTCTTTATCTCATGTTATCTCCATATTTTCATTATGCTGTTATTCATGCCTTACATACTCAGTACATTATTCGTACTGACGTTGTTTTGTTTGTGGACGCTGCACTCATGCCTGCAGGTAGACAGGGAGACGGACCAGACCCCTAGGTTGCTTCTTCAATAATTGTACAGGAGCGCCCTATTTTTTGTGGAGTTGCAGATTAGATAGTACTATTCTTTTGTGTACATATGGGAATGGCGGGGTCCTGTCCCGTCTTTATGATGTTATGCACTCCTTGTATAGGCTCGTAGACAGATGTACATAGCTAGATGTTTGTAACCTCATCGGTTCATGTTTTGTATATCATTTTAGTAGCCTTGTCAGCTTGTACACATAGGCATAGGCTATGATGTTTATATAGACATGCATATATCTATTGAAATGGTGTCTCTTTCAGGTTATGATTTTCATGAGTTATCATTGTGGCCCATCTAGATATGACTATGTGATGTAGTAGAGAGGTGCTCGGTAGGTTAGCTTCGGGCGCCCGTCTTGACTCTCCGGTTTGGGTTGTGACATTTAAGGTGGGAAAGTAAATGTTGGTAATTGACAATTTTGCTCACTTATTCTTCCCAC
This sequence comes from Lycium barbarum, assembly GCF_019175385.1. NCBI lineage: Eukaryota > Viridiplantae > Streptophyta > Magnoliopsida > Solanales > Solanaceae > Lycium > Lycium barbarum. The sequence goes on along the minus strand of NC_083344.1, from coordinate 105,753,692 downwards.
AATAACATCAATTAAGGCTATTGAAAGGTGGCAAAACTTGTCTTACAATTTTAATGGGCGATACTATAATTCTTTTTGAGATATGCATAACTATTTTTTCAACAATCCCGCACTACCTCAAAAAGATAAAGTATAGAATGAAATAAGAAGTTTTGCTAGATTTTCAGATATGAGTACAATGCGTCGAATCTGGTGTTTCGTAGACTATGAACCAAACTTAGACAAAATAAGATTAAACTTACAGAATAATTGGTGAAGTTTAGAACTTATATGAACCAAGAATTCTTTTGTAAACCCATAGTCTTATTCTATCACATTATACTCGCACAATCTTTGTCGTTATCACGGTTTTGCGGTAAAAGGCCATGCGCGTGTCCTGGTATTCATGAGTGCTCTAGAAATCTGTCACAATTTCATAGGATCGGCACCACTCCACACTCATATAGTTCCAATCATCAAGTGTATTCTGCAGAGCAATATACCACCTATAAAGGATATGAATTGGATTAAGAGTTTAACTCAACCTCATTTTGCCTTGCAGTATTGCACTATATTCAATACCATAGGAAGGAACGTAATTTAATAGTGCACTTTGATCAACTAATGACTTGTTATTACCCATATGAACCTAATTCATGGGATCTCCAATCACATAGGTTGGGTCACCATCATTGTTAATCTTTTCAAATTGACAAAAAAAGTCTTATTCCCCTCCATGTTTCTTTTAGTCTTGTGAATCGGCCAAATTCACCTCAGACATCACATAAACTCATGAAATAATTTCATCTTACAACTACGTTGTTTTGTAACTTTACGTCTCAAAAGGATGTGTCTATTTATTTTTCCATTGAAAGTTTTATTTTTCCACTACAGCTAACGTAGCTTGGAAACCACAACATATAGACATGATGGTTTTATCCCAACCTCAATACTCACTAAGAAGTATCTTAGCCTCATTACTAGCCAACTCCAAACCATATTATTACACACCCACAATTGGTAAACACATATAATCACTCGTCGATTTTGAGATCCACTAAGCATTATTGTACCCTCTCTAGTACAACAAATATTAATTCATCATAACACATTATCATGAGTTGTTTCTCTCCAAAATAATACACCAAGAAAAGAAATAACACCATAATATATTTTAGGATCATTATCAACAAGATAACTATGAAAATCCTCACCAAAATATTTTTCTATCCTTATCCTTTTCCTACTCCACAAATTCTAATTTTCAAAATCAATTTGAACAACAAGATTAAAATTTTATCACTTTTAAAAATTCTCTCAACATGACTCTAGTAAGATACCATGACCCGCACAATTTCAAAAGTTTAAGATAGAAAAAAAAAAATTCATAACTCATACGACCTGCAACCCCCACATTTCCAAAATTTTTAAGATAGAAAATAATTTTCATAGCTTATAAGAGTATTACTAATTTTTCAATAAGTCATTTCGTCATGTAAAAAACAAACTAATAGTAAAAACAAATTAATAGTATAGCTTCACTCAAACTATTATATAAAGTTTACTCATAGTATGTCATCATCAACAAATATTTTAAGAGAGTATTTTTCACAAAAGACACACATACGATGAGAAAAATATATACAAGAAATCCCTTGGAAGTTGAAGCTATGGTTTTCTTCAAGTGAAGTATTGCCAACCAAAACCCGTTCCTACACATTCAAAGGTGAGTTTTATGATTATTTCATTTTGTTTAAGGTATTGAAAGGTTGAAACACTTGGACTATTGTTACACCCCAGAAAATTTCGTGTTACTAAGGCTACAGACGGCTTAATATGAGCTCGAGGAGGAGCAAATATCACAAGTATAAAGAATGAAATTCTACTGTAGTAGCATGAGTATGATATTTGGAATTCGTACAATATGATTGGAATAATACGTTAAAAGATATATAGCCCTCGTAACCGTAAGATGAGGTGGGGCCCACATGATGGGATTTTTATAAAGGACATATGATAAGCTATATGGACAATATATATGAAGTTAAACACAACTCAAGAAGGACCCTTGAGCCAAATCCAAGTGTAAGCCCTCCAAAAAGATGTTTTTAAGTTACGTTTTCGGGTGATCTGACTTTGGGAGGCCATAACCCCATCATTATTTGGGAATTTGGGAAAACTCCTAATATTAAAGTTGTAGATGATTTAAATAACTTTCCAACCATAGGTCGTGGGCCTGTATGTGACATCGGGATAAAGAGTTATGGACGTTTTAAGGCAGAAAGGTCAAGCTGGGCAGTGAAATGGGCCCAACCCGATTCCAATCCGGGTCAGGACCATTTCCCTTGTTATTTAAGGGATGTTTCAGCCTTCTCCCCCTTATTTTCAGACCAAAAAGACCCAGAAAATTCTAGAGAGAGAGAGAGGGAGGAAAGCCTTAGAGAGAAAAACCAAGTGTTGATCAAAATTCGAGCCCCGAATCCCGAAGCTCATGAAGAGAAAAGTGTTGTACGTTGCGTTGCCTTCAATTTGAACTAAAAATCAGCCAAGAAGAAGAGTGTTGATGTGGTTGCTGCATACTTAAGGTAAGATTAAGGTCCCCTTTTCATTGTTAATAAGTTTATTTAGAGTTTTAGCAGATTAGAACGGAGAAAATAGCGTTATAAATTCGTTTGTTGTTTTATTGAGATTTATGGATTGGGGGCTGTTTTAGTTGGACTAAATGGATGGAATTAGCTGAGTTATGATGTATAATAATTGTTGATGTTTTTGACAAGTTGCTGTTCTTGAATTTGGGAGAATAAAGTGTATGAAGATATCATATACAAAGCGTATACCGGGCTGTTTTTATATGATTTTCGTGGCTGTTTTGTGACAATATTTTGGGACTGTTTGGTGGTTGTTATGAATGGTTTGTGGGCTGGAATATCGTGGGATTGGATGTAGTTGTTGTTGTTGTTGTTTTGTTTGTTGTTATGCTATAGATATACGAAAATAAAGAAGTGTATACAAGCATTAGTATACGAATGTATATTGGGCTGTTTTGGAAGTGACTTAAGAATGGATTTAATTATAGTTTGATATGAAATTGTTGGTGTTGTTGTTGTTGGTATTTTGATTGATGTTTGGCTAAATTGGAATCTGGAGGATTGTTAAGTTTTCAGGGGAAATGCTGCCCGAATTTCGTTAAGTTTCATTCGTACTTGGATTGGTTAGTAAGTGATGTGGATGATCTAACTGTGGCTTATGTTATCTTAATTTTAGACCTACGAGCTCGAGAAGTAGACGTTGGACATTTAAATAAGCGTTAAAGGTATGTAAGGCTAACCCTTCTTTCTTTTTTGGCATGATCTTTGTGAAATGAACAGACGACGTATATATATATGACTCCGAAGAAGCTCCTATTCTTAGAGCCACTAGGATGGCTAATGTTCTTGATTTCCAGAAGCTATTTCATTATGTCTTAATACGTGTCTATGATTCCAGAAGTTCTATTTTGATATAATCCATTGTGACATTCGAAGGGTACTTTATATGATTATTGTCTTGATTTTCAAATGATAGTTCATCTTGATTATTATATCGAGTCTCAGATATGACTTAGTTTGCATATGGTTGCTCACTACTCTGCTCGTGCATGCTCAATACATCTTTCACTGAGTCCCGGGCCAGGATACGTTCTTGTGCACAGTTTCACTGCATTGTTCACCGAGTCCCTCACTAGAGGGCCGGGATACGGTATATATATATATATATATATATATATATATATATATATATATATATATATATATATATACATATATGATGTGATGGTGTGATGATGTGATGATATGATGATGTGATTATGGCGCCAAGGATGGTATGTGGCGGCCTTATTCACCGAGTCCCATAATGGGCCGGATATGATGTATGATATTGATATGCATGATTTTCATTTCATAAGGCAAGTGTATTGATATTTTAAAAGTCATACTTGTTTCCGGTAATCTCTATTTCAGTTATGATCCTCTTTATTGTATTTCATGCTTTATATACTCAGTACATATCTCGTACTGACCCCCTTTCTTCGGGGGGCTGTGTTTCATGCCCGCAGGTACAGATAGTCGATTTGGTGACCCTTCAGCATAGGACTTCCACTCAGCTGTCTTGGAGAGCTCTGTTGTTCCGGAGCCTAGACTTTTGGTACAAATCTTATGATGTACGTATATGTTTACCCAGGGGTACGGCGGGGCCCTGTCCCGTCATATTTCGCTATCGATACTCTTAGAGGTCTGTAGACATGTGTGTGGGTTGTGTATAAGTTTGTTCAGCTGTGTCTATACGATGTGCTATGGATATGTTCGTATGTAGTAGCAGCCTTGTAGGCTTGCGTATCATTTTATGATTTGATCAGTTGTGACTCCTTAGGAGACAGTTATCTGGGCATATATATATGATGACGTTATGAACCTTCGAAGTTCTTTTGCAAGTTTCCACATTACTCATTGTTTCAGTTTGGCTATATCTAACATGTACGTATATTAGTGTCCAGCTCGGGCAAGCATGGCCTATGGGGTTAGGTCGTGACAACTATGGAAGAAGAGGGAAAAATAGGTTACAACATATGAGATTAGTGTCAATTGTGAGTAGTAGATTGATATGAATCATGGATATTGATATGTTGAGATTGTAATTACGTTATCAATGATGTCAAGACCATGATAGAAACATTAGATGAGAATGAATGTAAAGTTGTGCTATGGTCATGATTATGAATGACCTTGAGAGGAAATTGTGGGAATTGGATAATGATATTATGAATGTTGTTATTGACGTTTGGGAGTTGATATATAATATGGAGAAAGTAGTGTAATAAAGGAGATGCTGCTCAAAATTCTCTAGCTTAGTTTAAATGCGCTTACGTTATCGATTATCTAATATGAGTATAAACTCTCTTGAAGGCAGAAACGTGAATATTGGAGAGGAACGTTCAAGCGATAGAGTAGCTAGACGAAAAGGTATGTAAGGCTAATCCTTTCCTTCTAAGGCATGAATCTTCATAATGTTCCATGATCTTCCTATATGATGGAAACTATGAGTCCATGACTATACAGAGATACAATACGAGTATGTTAATGGTGATGATGAATTTAAGTATGAAGAATCCTAGCGTAATATAAAATGTCCATTAAGCTAATGATCCTAAGTATAATTCCATTGGTGATTTTCCTTGTGTACACTTGATACGCTCAAATTACACCTATTAATGGTATAACGTGGACGTTGTCAAATATAGTAACCCAAGAAGGTTGAGGTCGAATCCCACAGGGAAAATGGTGTGAAAAGGTTACTAAAGTCGTAGGATGCTAAGCTTAGGTCTAATGTCTTAATCCGATGATTTTGGTAATAATTGGTTTTTCTATAACTAATTGCTATCTACTTGCTTTGGTGGAAATTTATGGTAAAAGAAACTAAGGTTGTGTCCCTGTTAGATAGGGTGTATGATCATGGGTATTGATCTTGATATATTTCTAATGGATCATTATATGAATGCACTTAATCTCTATATGAATCTCTACTATTTCCCAATAAATAAAGATTATCTCTTTCTATGATTTTCCCAAATATAAGAAAGTAACTATGAAGAACGATTAATCATGCAAGTAAATTCTTCTTATTCCTAAGTGAATTTATTAAACAAAGTTTAAAGCTTTGAGTCCTTGTTATTTATTCTTACCAACCCTAATTATTTTCCCAAATAAATCAAGGTTTATGGCTTTAATCAATGTTTGCAACCATTAATTATGAATGAAGATTGAAGAATAAATAAACCCTAATAATTCATTATGTGTTTATCAATCACAAACCCATTCACAAAACACCCATCATTGGGTTCACAACCCTAGTAAGGGAATTTAGCTACTCATGACAAAAAACAAGAAATAAGAAATTGAAGAATTCATAATTGCTTACTTTGGAAGAAAAGAGGAATTGATAATACTTGAATTGATGTTTGAACCTTCAAAAACTAGAGAATATTTAATGTTCTAAGCCAAAGGTCAAAATATAATAATTCGTAACTATTAAAACCCTACAATGACTATTTATAGGTTCTGAAAACGTGAAAGTTGCAGATTTGCACTTTGGTCCCCGTCGATACGAAATATGGCCCGTAAAGTGAAATACGGACCGTAAACCAGTTTACGACCAAGTCATCCTTCCAGTTTTGAGCAACTTCAATCTCTTGAACTACGGACCGTAAATTGGTTTACGGCCCGTAAACTGCCCAGTCGTCTTTCAACTTCCAAAACTCCGACTTTCTGCCGAATGCTCGAATGGTTAAATACGCTTTGAAATACGGACCGTAAAGTGGAATACGGTCCGTAAAAGTTGTTTGTAAATCACCATGTCCTCAGCCTACCTTTCTGGTTCTCTTATTCTTTAATACGCCAATGGAATACAACACGTATTTGAGAATACGGACCGTAAACTGAGTTTACGACCACTACTGCACTTTCAACTGTTTTCATTCCAAATCTATTTTGTTTCCTGAAAAACACTAAAAACCACGTAAAATCACATAGAATTACTTAAAAACAAGTAAAACTTATAGCAGAAAAGCATCGATTTGTGGCGTAAAATCACGCCACATCAACACCTCCAACTTAAAATATTTGCTTGTCCTCAAGAAAGCCATACAAAACAACGACTCAATCTACACCTAGATATCATAGAATAACAATGTCTACATTGGTTTTGACTCTGAACTACCGGCATGCATGTCTTTCTTCAAAGGACCACCCTGATTTTCTATTTCAAAGCAATATACATACTCAAGAATGCTATGACTAACAATGAAGCTTCAATGCATGATATTACATTATCGAACACATTATGATGCACCCAAACGCTACTTTAGGGAGTCACTTTATTTTGCTCAATTCTCATCCTTATGCCCTCACATAGACCAAAGAATTTCCCAACACACATATATACAATAAGACTTGGACGAAGATGAAAGAGAAGAGAAAAACACTCACACTCACAAAGAAATTCATATCTACACATGCAAATACCATAGGCTTGCCCTTATTTTCTATGTTTTCATCCTAGGCTCGTTCGGTTGTGATCACATTAGGTCTTGTTTTGGCTTGTATTGTAGGCTTAGGGACGGGTAGGATACTTTTTGGATAATAGTGACTCACCCTCCTTGAACACTACAACATCTCTTCCCCTTGATTCACCTCTTTTCTTTCCAACCCCTTTATTTTCTTTCAAGTTTTCGAACTCGATGTGGTTTTATTCCTGTCCAACTTGCAAATATTTTTGTGTTAAATTTTTCTGATTTATATATATATATATATATATATATATATATATATATATATATATATATATATATATATGAAACTACCACATCGAATCTCCACTCGCAAACTCCACCACCCCCAACTTATGTTTTTAACATCTACTTCACATTTAATTCACCCCCAACTTAAACACTTTGCCTCATCTATCTAGTAGCATCAAGGAGGGAATGGGTGCGAAGATGGATAAATTGCACAACGGATGAGGTTTCATATTTGGCTAGCCAAGAAAAAGGTCAAAAGGCTCAAAAAGGGAAACTAGGGATATTTTCAGCTTTTGGTAAGGCTTATTTAGGCAAAGTGACTATTTACACAAAGAAAGCCTAAGACCATTTCACAACCAAACTAACTTTCGGATTTCAAACAAGACCAACCAGGCAAGTTCTAGATTATACATGCTTAAACAGAATTAAACTAACAACTCGCACACACATTGGCATAAGGACAATTATTTTTACACTTGTGACCTCCTAAGTAGTCATTTATCACACACAATAGCCCAATAATCATAATGTCATATAAAGAATCAATCATGTCAACCAATAACTGTTCTAAGTATGCATTTTTCAAATTTTCGAGGGGTCCAAAATTTCCAACAAACCATAACACATGCCATCAGTTACAAAGTAACATCAAATAAGTCAAAATTACTCTACTCAACCTAAGAAACATCCTAAACATGCCAGTTTTAACAAAATAAAACCCCCCTCAGGAAAAGAACTCTGACAAAGAAAAGCCAAGGGGGTTCCTAAACATATATACTGTCTCAGTGCTCCACTTATAAGAATGAGGGAAAGAGGTGGTACCTTGGCGCCCTTGGTGTTGTGCGAAACTCACGACTGGTCCGCTGTATCCGGCGGTTGACTCGTGGACTCTCCTGGTTGGCGTCGCGGGTCAACTAATGAATAAAAAATTGCCTACTGCATTTCCTTCTCCTATATCTTCTTTAAGCTCTTGGCCAACTCCTCTGGGTCCTCAGATGGCTCATGGACCCTCTTCCCTGTATCACGAACAAAGGGTTTGGCATCCTCCGCCTCCTCCTCAGAATCCATCAGATCCAGCACCTTAAACGTATTAGGCAAAATGGCACGTGGTGCTGGCACTGGTGCGGCTACCATACCTTGCCCTTTGAGTGCCTCAAGCTCCTTCTTCAGCTTATCCAACTCACTCCTCAATGAGACAGACTCCCCACCCCGAAGGATGGCCCTGTGTGGCCGGAGGTGGTGGTGGAGGCCTTGCCTCAGAAACACCCAGTGTGGTTGCAATAGCCGGTGTATCGATAGTATCTGTGACACCTATAGTGGGAGCAACAGTCTCAGTAGTAGCAACACCAATCTCGGACTCTACTGGGTCAGTCCCACAAGCATGGCTCGGACTCAACTCTAACTGAGTGTCGTCGTCATCACCGGACTGATCTGCCTCGTGGTCCTTTTTGCCCTTTACCTTATTCTTCCTCCAATCCCCCATACGAGCAGCAGTGATGGTGCCGTCCCATTCTAGAGGCTGAAATATCCTTGCCCGTCTACATAATTTCGTGATAAGACACGGAAATACCATGTTCTGGTTGGGCTTGTGTGCCCGCACATGCAGCTCCTCAGCAATGAGCTCCCCAATATTCATCGGATACTTTGATATCAACGAGGCAATAGTGACTGCCTGACTGGTGGAGAGGGTATTATCCGCCTGAGTTGGAGTGATCCTGTACCGAAGCAACGTCCACTAAAACCTAGCTTCCGTGGACAAACAACTTTTAGCAATCTTGACTCTCCCATCATTAGTCCATTTTTGCTGATATGGCTCAGATGTGATAATCGCAGCAATCCATTACCTCACCGATTTCTAGTTTTTCCTGTCTCGTTTGTCTAGGAACAAGCTCAGATCAGAGGCGCCACAAAATCATTACCGAATAGAACTCTGTTGATGGCTTTGGAGAAAATATCGACAAGTGAGTTCCGGACTGTCACATTCTCCAGAATGGGTATCTCATGCCAAGCACGACTCGACTTCTTCATCGACATCAGCACAGCCCCATATGATGCATAGAATTCTCGCACAATGTACGGAGCATAGTTTCCCGACTCATGAGTGAAAACATCCAGCTTGTACATTTTGATGGTATCATCCAGCTGTGGATGAGCCGAGATACCATCGAAAATCAGTCGCCGCTCCTCAAATATTTTTCGCTGCGGCTGTCCCCCAGTTTCTGTCCCAGCCATCCATTGGTCATACAATTTCTTTGACCCTTTGACCGAGAATCGAAGTTTTTCTTCCTCCAGCCGTTTGGTCCTGACGGCCAGTTTACGACCCTCTAGCGGTGTATCATCATCCAGATCATTGCCATCACTTGGCCCTACTGAGTCACTCTCTTGATCCGTTTGGTGGGCTGCCCCCCTGCTTGATACTTATGCGTCAGAATCCCCCTCTTCAGACTGGGAGGCTTCCAACGCAGACTTGGATGGGGTCATAGGTGGGGGTTGTGATGGCCTTGCCGATTTGCCTTGCGTGGGGGCCCCCTGAGCTTTGGTGGCGGTATAACTTCTGCGCACTCGGATCCTGATTCTTCCCCTTCCGAATTGGAGGGTTGATCTACCAACCTCGAATCCGAGCGCTTTCTTTCTTTCTTGTGCCAGTGCTTTTGGCCCCCGCTTTCCTTGAACTCCTTTTCTGACCCATTCCTACAGAGGACACATCATATTAGCTACCATGGAACATCTGATAAAAAATAAGACAAACTGACTCTACACAAAAACTGTGTTCTGTCTGTGATCGTAAACTCATAAGACGGACCGTAAACTGAAATACGGTCCGTAAGCTGATATCGTAAATTGCTCATTTTCTTGGAGACCTTTCTGTCCCTTCGTGAATGCTTAAAGACGGACCGTAAATTGAAATACTATCAATATAGTGAGATCGTTTTTTGCACCACAGACCTAGAACATGTTTTGATTTCTGGATTTCGTTACACATCCCGGTTTCACATTGTTTTGGGGATTAGGTTACTCAGACTTCACCCAATTTTCTACAAATTTTTCATTAATCCCTCAAGAGTCAAGCTATTGGTGGGTAGACCAAAACTTCAAATTTTTAATTTTAAGGTATGGAATGCCATTCATCTACGCTGGCAAAAGGGCTGTCAGAAAGAGTCCAATCCCGAGGAGAGTTCATGTGTGAAATTTCTTTGTTGAATGGAGGTGAGTTCAAGGGCATTCCAACCCATTTAGGTTTTATTAACAACTTCCCAAGAGAATTAAAATAATTTAGCATTGTTATCCCCATACAAGATCATTAACCAAGGTAAACAAGCACTTAATTTCCCAAAACCTAGCCTAATTAACACTTACCACCAAGTTCAAACTCACTGTTGTACAAGAAGATTGGGGAGTGTCAATCATAACTTTTTATGATGAAACAACATATCACAATAAGCAAAGACTTTGAGAGCACAACTTCAATCACAACCAAATTTAAACCTAGGGCAGAGCAACTTCGAATTTTGTGAGATTTCAAATTTTGAGTGTGAGGTGTGTATTTATGGAGTTTAGAAAATGGAAGATGATGGGTTTTTGGTGGGAAATCGTGGGGGTTTAGAAGAAGGAGGGAAGTTAAAGAGGGACGTTACTGGAGGGAAGTTAATGGAGGGGGAAGTTAATGGGATGAAACAGTTCTCTCTGCCCTTGATTTAAATAGTTGCCCTCTCTTGTATTTGAATCATTTTTTTTGTTTTATTTTAAATACAGTACATAAAGTGATTTACGACCCGTATTTAGAGATGTTGATGTGGGCAGTACACTGTATTGTCTCATGAAAGATTACGATCAGATTTACGGACCGTATTTCACAATACGGTCCGTCTTCCATGGTCGTAAACTTTAATGTTGCATTATAGTGCTTACTGTTTTGTGACATTGTTAAATACGCCCCATTTTACAAGCCGTATTGTGAAATACGATCCGTAAACTACAGGGGTATTTTGCAATGCTGCGAAACAGTCTCTTACTACTCGACTTACCTGCTGTTCAGCAATATGTTCTGCAATATATTCCTGCACCAAAACAACCATTACCCTATATGTAATAAAAAACAAACAAAAGAAAAATAAATATTACACTTGGGTTGCCTCCCAAGAAGCTCTTGATTTAACGTCGCGGCATGACGGTGGTAGCCATTCACTCTTGATCTGCGTACACCAGATCATTGTTCATTTCGAGGTGCTTCAACCTGTATCGGTCAACAATCCTATCCTCCGAAACCATCCCATGATAGTGCTTCAATCTCTGCCCATTCACCTTAAATGTCTGAGTTCCATCTCCAGACTTTAACTCAATCGCTCCATAGGGCGAAACACCTACCACCTCAAGCGGACCAGACCACCTTGATTTAAGCTTACCAGGCAGCAACTTCAACCGAGAGTTAAACAGCAATACAGGGTCACCCTTGTAGAACTCTCGCGTCAGGATTTTCTTGTCATGGTATTGCTTCATCCTTTCTTTATAAATTGCTGAACTCTCATATGCCTGGTACCGAAACTCATCCATCTCATTTAGTTGAAACAACCTGAGCTTGGTTGCTTCCTCCCAATCCATATTCAGTTTCTTCAGCACCAACATAGCCTTGTGCTCAAGCTGAACCGGCAAGTGACAAGCTTTTTCGAACACAAGCTTGAAGGGTGAAGTCCCAATCGGAGTCTTGAAAGCAGTCTGGTATGCCCATAGAGCATCATCGAGCTTGCGGGCCAAATCAGTTCTATTTGCATTCACTGTTTTTGCTAGAATACTCTTGATCTCCCTATTTGACACTTCAACCTGTCCACTTATCTGAGGATGATAAGGTGTTGCCACCCTATGTTTTACACCATATTTCTCCATCAATCCCGCAAGGCTCTATTACAAAAGTGGGATCCATCATCGCTGATTATAGCCCTCGGAGTACCAAATTGAGTAAATATGTTCTTCTTAAGGAACCCCATAACACTCTTTGCCTCGTTATTAGGAAAAGCCACCGCTTCTACCTATTTTGACACATAGTCCACAACAACCAAAATGTATTTCATGCCACCCGAACTCACAAAGGGTCCCATAAAATCAATCCCCCAGACATTGAACACTTCTACCTCCATAACAAAATTCATAGGCATCTCTTGCTTTCTGCCAATGTTCCCTTGCCTTTGACATTGATCACAGGACCGCACCAATAGATTAGCATCATGAAAAATGGTCGGCTAGTAATAGCCGCACTCAAGTACCTTAGCCGCAGTCCGATTTCCGCTATGATGAACAGGAGAGTCATGGCACGCATTTAGAATCGCCATCACTTCACTTTCAGGAACACAACACCGAATGATGTTGTCAGCGCATGTTCGGAACAAATAAGGCTCATCCCAATAGTACTGCCGAGCATCCTGCAAGAATTTCTTCTTTTGGTAGGCCTTGATATCTTCTGAAACTATGCATGTTACCAAATAATTGGCAATGTCAGCATCCCACGGTGCCACCTCCATTGACACAGCCAACACCCTCTCATCCGGAAAAACATCATCTATATCAAGCTCATCAGAAGGTCTCCCAGCCTCTTCAAGTCGAGAGAGATGGTCACCAACCTAGTTTTTAGTGCCCTTGCGATCCTTCACCTCAAAATCAAACTCTTGCAGCAATAGCAATCATCTGATCAGTCGCGGCTTTGATTACTTCTTTGCCATGAGGTATCTCAAGGCTGTATGATCAGTGTAAACCACTACATTGGACCCCAATAAGTAGGCCCGAAATTTCTCAAAAGCAAACACAATGGCAAGCATCTCTTGCTCCGTCACTGTGTAATTCATCTGGGCAGCATTCAGTGTTCTGCTTGCATAATAGATCGGGTGCATAATTTTATTGTGCCTCTGCCCGAGCACAACACCTATTGCAAAACCACTAGCATCACACATCAGCTCAAATGGCAGGGACCAGTCAGGAGCAACAATAATAGGAGCAGTAGTGAGACGCTCTTTTAACTCCTCAAACGCCTTCCGACACTTATCATCAAATGCAAACTTCGCCTCTTTTTCAAAAAGCTTGCACATTGGGTTGGCAATCTTGGAGAAATCTTTGATGAAGCACCTGTAGAACCCAGCATGTCCCAAGAAACTTTGGACACCTTTGACCGAGATAGGTGGTGGAAGTTTTGCAATAACATCAATTTTTGCTTGATCGACCTCGATTCCCTTTTCAGAGATTTTGTGACCGAGAACGATTCCTTCCTTTACCATAAAATGACACTTCTCCCAATTTAGCACGAGATTTGTCTTCTCACATCTTTTTAGCACTTGACCCAGATGGCCAAGGAAATCTTCAAACGAATCACCCACAATAGAAAAGTCATCCATGAACACTTCCAAGAAATCCTCTACCATGTCAGAGAAGATTGACATCATGCACCTTTGAAAAGTGGTTGGTGCATTACACAAACCAAAAGGCATCCGGCTAAATGCAAACGTCCCATAAGGACAAGTAAAAGTGGTCTTCTCCTGATCTTCCAAAGCAATGTTGATCTGGTTGTAGCCCGAATAACTATCAAGGAAGCAATAGTAGGAACGCCCCGATAGCCTATCAAGCATTTGATCAATGAAGGGCATAGGGAAATGTTCCTTGCAAGTGGTTGTGTTGAGCTTGCGATAGTCCATGCAAACTCTCCATCCGGTGACAGTTCTAGTTGGGATCAACTAATTCTTTGCATTCGAAATAACAGTGATGCCGCCCTTCTTAGGAACACATTGGACTGGGATCACCCACGTACTCTCAGCAATTGGGTAAACTACTCCTGTATCTAACCATTTGATAATCTCTTTCTTGATGACCTCTTGCATATTCTCGTTCAGTCGCCTCTGATGCTCTACACTCGGTTTACTATCTTCCTCCAACTGGATTTTGTGCTCACAGATCCCAGATGGAATACCTTGAATGTTTTCTATGGTCCAACCAATAGCATGCCTATACTCCCTTAACACCTCCAAAAGCTATAAAATCTGCTCCTCAGTCAATAGGGCTGAAACAATCACCGGTAATGTATTTTCCGGACTAAGGAACTCATATTTCAGATGTGATGGGAGCTGCTTAAGCTCCACTTTAGATGGCTCAATGATCGAAGGCTTTACTAGAGGAGTTGTTCTATTTTCCAGATCAAGATTTAGCTTCTTTGGGTGGTAAGAATATGAGCCCAACCCAACAAGTGAATTAACTGTCTCCACATAGCCTTCCATGTCTTCTTCATCGAAATTCATAAGAATACCAGCTAGAGCTTCACCCAAACTTTCTTCTTCCATCTTGAATTCTACTACTTCATCAACAACATTAAACGAATCAATTACCTAAATACTCTCGTAAGCACTTGGTAACTTTATCCCTTTGCTAGCCTGAAAAGTCACTTCTTCATCGTTGACTCGAAACTTGATTTCATTTTTCTCCGAATCCATCAGAGCTCTCCCTGTAGCAAGGAAAGGTCTCCCCAGAATAATAGGAATGTCCCGATCAATAGCACAGTCAAGAATCACAAAATCAGCGGGCAACATAAAATCACCAACCCGTATAAGTACATCATCAACCACCCCAACAGGTCTTTTGATAAACCTATCAGCCATTTGTAACCTTATAGTAGTTGGCTGTGGCATCCCCAAACCTGATTATTTGTATATATCAAGAGGCATCAAATTAATACTCGCCCCATTACCACACAAAGCACGGGCGACATCATGGTGCCCAACAGAACAAGGAATGGTGAACACCTCAGGATCAACCTTTTTCTGAACAGTTGTAGTTGAAATGATGGAACTCACAGTGTGAGTCAAACTCACGGTTTCAAGTTGAACCGTCTTCTTCTTGGTCAGCAGATCCTTCAAATATTTAGCAAAACTGGGCATCTCCTTGACAACTTCCAAGAAGGGAAAATTTATAGATAACTGCTTCAACTGATCATAAAACTTCTCAAACTTAGCATCTTCCTTCTTCTTTACCAACCTCTGAGGAAAGGGAGGTTTAGATTTGAAAAGCTACGTCAAAGGGCGGAGAGCCCCTTTTACAGCCTACTTGCTTGTGTTATCAGCTTCCTTCACCATCTCTGGAATATCAGCAACCTTCTTGTCAGTAGGATTTTCATCAGTAATAATGGGTGCTTGAGACTGCACCTCATCCTCTGCATCTATCGGCTCAAGATCAATCACCTTCTCATCAGCCCCCTGGAGTATTTTACCACTCCTAGTAGTGATGGAAAACATACGGTCTACACCACCTCACCCATTCTTTGGATTTGGAATAGTGTCACTCGAAAGTCCTCCTTTTTAGGAAGGTGCTTCTCTCTAGAAATATCCCTCATCTGTGACTCAAGCTTCTGAATAGCCGTTGTATGGGAACCCACTATTTCTGTCAGCCCAGATAAAGTCCTTTCAGACTTAGATTGATTGGCCATAATCTTCTCAA
Organism: Lycium barbarum; assembly: GCF_019175385.1. NCBI lineage: Eukaryota > Viridiplantae > Streptophyta > Magnoliopsida > Solanales > Solanaceae > Lycium > Lycium barbarum. The sequence continues at coordinate 105,737,917 of NC_083344.1, read as the reverse complement.
GCATTGATTCAACCTTCGAACTACCTTGCTCTGTTGACTGCCCTTTCGGTGGTATATAAGGATTGGAACTCTTGTTCCCGAAATTGTTGCTGTTGTTGTAGCTCCCTTGGTTCGTACCACCATAATTATTGTTGTAGTTCCCAGAGTTGTTATAAGCACCTTGACCGTGCTGAGGTCTCCATTGATTTTGATTCTGATAACCACATTGGTAATTCTGTCTTTGGTAACCCCCTTGAGAGTTATTAACATAATTAGTATCTTCAACCTGCATAGGTGGCCCATCATGGAACGGACCATCTTGAGTATGGTACATCCCTTTTAGCAAAACTATATCATCCTCACAAACATTTACCTTCTTGATCTGGGATTCATCAAACTTCTTCATTAGCAAGGAAATATTTGTTGCAAGTTCTGCCAATGTTTGCTAGGTGTCTTGATTCTCCTTTACTATATTCTGGATCATAGCACTATCATACGGTACCACATCAGCATTGTTTGAGTGCCAAGCCTGATTATGAGTCGTCAGTTTGTTAAGTATGTTGGTCACTTGTCGATATGTTTTGTTCATTAAACAACCATCAGCTGCATTATTAGCAACTGATTGCGTCACTGGATCTAGCCCTCGGTAGAACTTCTCCATTAATATGTGTTCCGGAAAACCATGATTCAGGCTCTTCTGCAAATACTCCTTGAATCTCTCCCAGGCTTCATATAGTTGTTCCCCCGGTCGCTGCTTGAATTCATGTATCTTGTCACAAATTTCAGCCTTCTTGCTAGGGGGGGGGGGTACCATTTTATGAGAAAAGCCGTCACCATCTCTGCCCATAAAGTAATCAAATTTCGGGGCAGCTTCTGAAACCATGTTCTTGCCTCCCCGGTTAAGGAATATTTGAATAACCTCAACCGAATCGCATCTTGTGGAACGTTGTTCTGGATGTTATTAGCACACACATCCACAAAATTCTGCAAATGACGTTGAGGGTCATTCTCGGTAGAGTTCCGAAAGTATCCCTCAAGCTTCAACAACTGGTATAGAGAGGAGTCAATTTTCACGCTAGCAGCTGCAACTCGAGGCTGAACAATAGCAGATGCATAGTCCTCCTCTGCAACAAAATCAGCGAAAATATTCTCTTCATCTGACTCATTCGCCTGATTGTTCAACCGATTCCCCTGGTTGCCAACACGTTGATTTTGCTGATTCTGATTGACGTTCACCTGGTTTACACAGAGTAGCAAACAGGGTGTGATGGAATAAGCAAAAGACTTCAATATAGCAAACACTATTTAGTAATTTCAAAACCGTATTCCCCGGCAATGACGCCAAAATTTGATACGCTCAAATTACACCTATTAATGGTATAACGTGGACGTTGTCAAATATAGTAACCCAACAAGGTTGGGGTCGAATCCCACAGGTAATATGGTGTGAAAAGGTTACTAAAGTCATAGGATGCTAAGCTTAGGTCTAATATCTTAATCCGATAATTTTGGTAATAGTTGATTTTTCTATAACTAATTGCTATCTACTTGCTTTGGTGGAAATTTATGGTAAAAGAAACTAAGGTTGTGTCCCCGTTAGATAGGGTGTATGATCATGGGTATTGATCTTGATATACTTCTAATGGATCATTATATGAATGAACTTAATCTCTATATGAATCTCTACTGTTTCCCAATAAATAAAGATTATCTCTTTCTATGATTTTCCCAAATATATGAAAGTAACTATGAAGAACGATTAATCATGCCAAGTAAATTCTTCTTATTCCTAAGTGAATTTATTAAACAAAGTTTAAAGCTTTGAGTCCTTGTTATGTATTCTTACCAACCCTAATTATTTTCCCAAATAAATCAAGGTTTATGGCTTTAATCAATGTTTGGAACCATTAATTATGAATGAAGAATAAATAAACCCTAATAATCCATTATGTGTATATCAATCACAAACCCATTCACAAAACACCCATCATTGGGTTCACAACCCTAGTAAGGGAATTTAGCTACTCATGACAAAGAACAAGAAATAAGAAATTGAAGAATTCATAATTGCTTACTTTGGAAGAAAAGAGGAATTGATAATACTTGAATTGATGTTTGAACCTTCAAAAACTAGAGAGTATTTAATGTTCTAAGCCAAAAGTCAAAATATAATAATTCGTAACTATTAAAACCCTACAATGACTATTTATAGGTTCTGAAAACGTGAAAGATGCAGATTTGCACTTTGGTCCCCGTCGATACGAAATAGGGTCCGTAAAGTGAAATACGGACCGTAAACCAGTTTACGACCAAGTCATCCTTCCAGTTTTGAGCAACGTCAATCTCTTGAAATACGAACCATAAATTGGTTTACGGCCCGTAAATTGCCCAGTCGTCTTTCAACTTCCAAAACTCTGACTTTCTGCCAAATGCTCGAATGGTTAAATACGCTTTGAAATACGGACCGTAAAGTGGAATACGGTCCGTAAAAGTTGTTCGTAAATCACCATGTCCTTAGCCTGCCTTTATGGTTCTCTTATTCTTTAATACGCCCATGGAATACGGCCCGTGTTTGAGAATACGGACCGTAAACTGAGTTTACGACCACTACAGTACTTTCAACTGTTTTCATTCGAAATCTGTTCCGTTTCCTGAAAAACACTAAAAACCACGTAAAATCACATAGACATGCTTAAAAACAAGTAAAACTTATAGCAGAAAAGCATCGATTTGTGGCGTAAAATCACGCCACATCAACACTCACCTTAAAATGTTAGTTCCTCCAAGGTGAGATATGACGATTATGATCACTCCATATCGTTGTCGGGGGTTTACGGCCTTACGTCACCTCGACATAGCCATGGTTACTTCCAAGTTCTAATGTAGGATTAATGATGAATGTATGATGATGTTAAGTTATGATAAAATTATGATATGCCTATTAGATGTGCAATAATGATGAGGTCATGATTGATTATATGACGATACGATTCCACCGCGCCTAGTTGGCCGGGCATGTAACCACGAAGGCGGTCTGCGTACGATTCCACCGTGCCTAAATGGCCGGGCATGTCACCGCTAAGGTGGGCTGCTATGTTTACACGAAGCCTAGAGGGATGGGCATGATCACCACTAGTGGGCGGCTTATGATGGTTACCCAGACGTGAGTTAACGATGATGATGTATATGATACGACGATGTATGCGCTATGATGATACATGTACTATGATTATATATATGATATATGTATGAAATGTATCCACCCTTAAAAGTTACGTAGATTATTTCTTCACTTTTTGACTTATGATCTCTCTATCATGTTCATTTCATTCATGCCTTACATACTCAGTACAATGTTCGTACTGACGTCCGTTTTCTTTGGACGCTGTGTTCATGCCCACAGGTAGACAGGGGGGGGGGTGTCCAGACTCGTAGAAGTTATCAGCAGATTTACAGGAGCACTCCACTACTCCGGAGGTGCTATTTGGTTTATTCTTTTGTGTGTGTGTATATATATATATATATGTATTTTGGGCACGAAGGAGTCTTGTCCCGTCCATATGATTAGTACTCTAGTAGAGGCTCGTAGATACGCTTGTGTGCGTAGTATGGTCTTTGCTAGCCGAATGGCTTATGTATATAAAAGTAATTATGTTTCCAAATGAAAATGGCTTTCCTATGATTGAGTATATGATTAATGAATGTACGCTTAATGAGTATGATAAGTAATAGAATGAGTGGTGCTCGATGGCTTGCCCCGGGTACCCGTCATGGCCCCTAGTCGGGTCGTGACAAAAGTGGTATCAGAGAAGTTCAGTCCTAGGAAGTGTCTACGAGCCGTGTCTAGTAGAGTCTTGTTTATGGTGTGTTTCGCGCCACACTAATAAACAGGAGGCTACAGGGCATTTAGGAAAAATGACCATCTTTCATCTTAAGAGATCGTGCGATAGAGCTGTGTTATAAGATTTTCTCCTCCTTAATAGTGTGCTATGATTTCAGAAATGTCACCAAAGGAAAAAGCTACAGCCGCCCAGAAGGGCAAGACTACGATGAAAAGGCGGGTAGAAAGAGAGTTGCCAATGAATGTAGATGAGGGCGAGTCACAAAATGAGGCTCCATCTAATACTTCCTCCACCTCGCTCAATGTAGAGGAACAAGGAGGAGCTTCAGCTCCAGTTCCTCCACCGGCTACTTCAGGTCAACAAGTGACCGAGGCCATTCATCTATTGATACAATTAGTTGCCGCCCAGGCACAACGGAAGAATGTGGGTCCAAGTGATCGGGCAGCTAGTACTAGGGCCCGTGTTTTCATGAGTTTGAATCCTCCGAAATTTTTTGGGTCAAAGCCGAATGAAGACCCGCAAAGTTTTATTAACGAAATATTGAGGACGTTGAAGATTATTCATGCCTCCAAAACTGAATCCGTGGTGTTGGCATCTTATAGACTCCGAGATGTGGCGGTATTATGGTATAATAATTGGATATCGTCAGGAAATGAGGATGCGCCTCCTCCCGTTTGGCAAGAATTTTTTAGATGCCTTCATCCTCCACTATTTTCCACCCGAGGTCCGCCGAGCTAGAGCGGATAAGTTCCTAAATATAAAATAAGGAAATATGAGTGCCCGGGAGTATAGCCTTCAATTTAATTTCCTGGCTAGATATGCCCCGACTATAGTGGCCGACATGGGAGATATGGTACACAGGTTCGTGTGTGGCATAGGGCCACATTTGTTTAAGGACTGTTTGACGACTTCGTTGCAAGATGGGATGAATTTTTCCCGTATTCAAGCCCATGCCCAAAATTTAGAAGGACAACAATATCCACAAAGGGGTGATCGTGTGTCACGACCCAACACCGTGGGCCATGACCAGTGCCCGAGATGGACACTCGTATACGTACCTATTAAACATAGTCAGGCTGACACTATAGAGAATATTGGAATTGACAAAGATCCAAACGTTCACAATGTCACATATCATGATAATCTGTCTCCTGAGGAGTCACAACCAATCACATCGTAATAAAATACGCAAGCCGACAAGGCTGCCACGACATGTCTATACCATACATAAGCTGACAAGGCTATCACAACATGTGAATACTATACGTAAGCCGACAAGACTATCACAACATGTCAATACCATACGTAAGCCATATAGACACGGCTGAACAAAACTTATACATAACCCACACATATGTCTACAGACCTCTAAGAGTATCGATAGCGAAATATGATGGGACAGGGCCCCGTCGTACCCCTAGATAAACATGTATATATAGAGCAAAAGATCTGTACCAAAAGTCCAAGCTCCGGAACAATGGAGCTCTCCAAGACAGCTGAGTGGAAATCCTAAGCTGGAGGATGGCCAAATCGAGTATCTGTACCTGCGGGCATGAAATGCAGCCCCCCCCTCCCCCGAAGAAAGGGGGTCAGTATGAGATATGTACTGAGTATATAAAGCATGAAATACCGTAAAGAGGATCCTGACTGAAATAGAGATCACAGGAGACAAGTATGACATTCAAAATACCAATACACTTGCCTTATGAAATGTAAATCGTGCATATCAATATCATATACCATACCCGGCCCATTATGGGACTCGGTGACATAATCATATCATCATCATATATATACCGTACCCGGCCATCTAGTGAGGGACTCGGTGAATAAAGTCACCACATACCATCCTTGGCGCCATAATCACATCATCATATTGTCATATCATCATATCATCACATCATCATATCATCATATATATACATATACCGTACTCGGACCTCTAGTGAGGGGCTCGGTGAACAATGCAGTGAACTGTGCACCAGAACATACCCGGCCCGGGACTCGGTGAAAGATATATTGAGGCATGCACGAGAAGAGTAGTGAGTGACCATATACAAACCAAGTCATCATCTGAGGCTTTATAGAATAAGTAAAATAAACTAACACTTGAGTATCAAAGAAGTCTGTCATGTCAAGTATCACTCAAATATCATTATGGATTATGTCAAATGGAACTTCGGGAATCATAGACACATATCAAGCTAACATGAAATAGCTTATGGAATTCAAGGACTCAATAGAATATTCAAAACAAATCATCTTGGAAAATCAAGACAATAGCCATATCCAGTACCTTTCGAATATCAATACGGATTATATCAAAATAGAACTTCAGGAATCATATACACGTATCAAGACATAATGAATAATTTCTGGAAATCAAGAACATTAGCCATCCTAGTGGCTCTAAGAATAGGAGCTTCTTTAGAGTCATATATACGTCGTCTGTTTGTTTCATAAAGATTATGCCAAAAAGAAAGAAGGGTTAGCTTTACATACCTGTTTAAGGTTAATTGTAATCTCGTTCGCTTCGTCGCCCCTTTAGCCTATTTAATATAAAAGTAACGCTATCGTTAGTCAACTATACTTCCTAGCTCACAAATCTGTAACCAATCGCCTACAGGACTCATTCTTTTACTTATACTTTCTTGATTAGGGTTTTCATTAGTTAAGGACTTAACGGAAATCAGGCAGCATTTCCCTTATATATTCGCCTAACCCGAATTTCCAATTATCCTCCTGTTATCACAGAAATACCAACAATAACAGCAATAGAGATATGCATACAAAATTCTTACAATTCAGCTCATAAACAATTCTAACAATCCAACAACGCTTCTTAATCCTTTTCGACCCACAATTTCATATAACAACGATCTCATGCATTTTCTTACTTCAAATTTCATCCAAACCAATTTTAATAATTCCATCACAACACTATTAATACAATTACACCACAAATAAGAAAATCTTACCTAAATTTTCTCGGAGGAATTTCTACACTTAATTGCTCCAATTTCACAATTTCTTCTTCCCCAATTCAATATCCAATGTTGCTATCACCTCCTTGAACTTGTAATTCACTTGAACTTGATCAAAATATTCAACAAAACAAATTTTTCTCCATCACCATGGCCGGCCGAGAGCAGCCATGGAAGTTTTAATTTTTTTTCCTAACTTGATTTTTGGTAAAATGAATTCAAGTGTTGATTCCTTCATTTGCCAATTGTTTATATATGGCTCCCCATGTATTTCCACGTCCACCCCCTCTAATGACTCACCAAAATATTTTGTTGAATTGTTATTTTTTTAAAACTAAAGCGGGTGGGGCCCACACATAGTAATTAAGTTAATTAATTTTAATTAATCACTAATTGTTTCTTAATAATTTAATCACAATTAATTATTCCCTAATCTCTAATAATATTTCTACACTAAATAAAAATTATAAACAATTTGTGTTCTAATTAAAATTGAAAATTAAAAGTTCCTATTTCGTATCCGAAAATGATCCCGCCTTTAACTTAAGTCGGTTAGCTTGCGAATAATCTCGACGTATAAGAATACGGGATATAACATCGTGATACTGATAGAAGGCAAAACAAGAGAGCCAGATCTATAGGGGCAAGTAGTGACTATAGAGGGGGATCGAGGCAGACCTATTCCAGATATTCAGGCCAGTCGGCGACTAGTGCGCCTCCATGATTTGCAGATAGGATGTTTGATCGCTCCTTTTTTTCAGGACAGGGTCAGAGTTCGAGAGCTTGAGGTTCTCAGTTTGGGGGTGATCATAGTCCTCCAGTGCCGCGATGTAGTCAGTGCGGCAAATTATATTCAGGGCTATGTCGCCAGGGTACCGATGCTTGCTATGTTTGTGGACAGACTGGGCACTTGATGCGGGATTGTCCTTCGAGGTATGGTAGAGGTGGGGCTCAGCCCACAGGATCAGCGGCTGGTTCCTCTTCAGTGCGCCCGGTAGGGCAGACTCCCTAGATTCCAGCTGGTCGAGGCAGAGGCAAAGGGGGAGCATCTACTTCAGGTGCCACTCAGCCCCGTATGTATGCTTTAGCCGGACAACAGGATCTTGAGTCCTCCCCAGATGTGGTTACAAGTACATTATCAGTAATTTTCCATGATGTGTATGCATTGATAGATCCGGGTTCTACCCTATCTTATATTACTTCGTATGTTGCTGGTCGTATTGGGGTGAAACCCGAGCAAATTAAACCTTTTGAGGTATCTACTCCGGTTGGTGATCCCGTGATAGCTAGACAAGTGTATAAAAATTGTATAATTGTGATATGCGACCGCCAGACTAAAGTTGATTTAGTTGAGCTGGAAATGTTAGATTTCGATATGATTATGGGTATGGATTGGTTGGCCTCATGTTATACTAACGTTGATTGCCGAATGAAAGTGGTTCGATTTCAATTTCTGGGAGAGCCCGTGCTTGAATGGAAGGGTAATACTGCATCTCCAAGAGGTAGGTTTATTTCCTACCTTAAGGCAAGAAAGATGATAGCTACGGGCTATATTTATCACCTAGTCTGAGTTCATGCCACCGAAGCAAAGTCGCCAACTATTTAATCCGTACCGGTAGTGAATGAATTTCTGGATGTATTTCCAGATGAACTTTCAGGTCTTCCACCGGAAAGAGAGATTGATTTTTCTATTGATGTGTTGACGGACACCAAACCTATTTCTATTCTTCCTTACCGAATGGCTCCGACAGAATTGAAAGAGTTAAAGACACAGTTGAAAGATTTGCTTGAGAAGGGGTTTATTACACCTAGTTCATCACTATGGGGAGCACCAGTCCTATTCGTGAGAAAGAAAGATGGTTCCCTACGAATGTGCATCGATTATAGGCAGTTGAATACGGTGACAATAAAGAACAAATATCCCCTTCCGAGGATTGATGATTTGTTTAATCAAGTACATATAGCCAAGTGGTTTTCTAAAATAGACTTGCGGTTAGGTTATCATCAAGTGAGAGTTAGAGAAGAAGATATTCCCAAAACAGCTTTTAGAACGAGATATAGCCATTATGAGTTTCGGGTGATATCGTTTGGGTTAACCAATGCTCCAGCAGTGTTCATGAATTTGATGAATAATGTATTCAGGCCTCTCTTGGATTTATTCGTAATAGTATTCATTGACGACATTCTGGTATACTCTCGCACACAATCAGAACATGCTGACCATCTACGTATCGTTCTTGGAATTCTTCAAACCCGAGAATTATATGCAAAATTTTCAAAGTGCGAGTTTTGGCTGAATTCTGTGACATTTCTGGGTCATGTTATTTCAGATGATGGCATTCGAGTTGACACCCAGAAAATTGAAGTTGTGAAGACTTGGCCAAGGCCTACGACGCCTACAGAAGTCCTTAGTTTTCTGGGATTGGCAGGGTAATATAGAAGGTTCGTATAGGGATTTTCCTCTATTTCAGCCCCATTGACAAAATTAACCCAGAAGTCAGCTAAGTTTCAGTGGAATGATGCTTGTGAATGCAGTTTTCAAGAGTTGAAGGATAGATTAACCTCAGCCCCAGTCTTGACACTCCCAGAAGGGCCCGATGGCTATGTTGTATACTATGGTGCTTCCGGTGTTGGGTTAGGATGTGTGTTAATGCAGCACGGTAAAGTCATTGCTTATGCTTCGAGGCAGCTGCGGAAACATGAAAAGAACTACCCAACTCATGATCTTGAATTGGCTGCAGTTATTCATGCATTAAAAATGTGGAGACATTACTTGTATGGTTTACATGTTGATATCTATACAGACCACAAGAGTCTTCAAGACATTTTCAAACAGGAGTTGAATCTGCGGCAGAGGCGGTGGTAAGAATTATTGAAGGACTATGATGTGAGTATTTTATACCACCCCGGAAAGGCAAATGTAGTAGCTGATGCGCTTAGCCGCCGATCAATGGGTAGTCTATGTGAAGTTTCTCCGAAAAAGAAAGAATTAATTCATGAGCTCCACCAACTAGCTAATCTTGGAGTACGTCTAGTTGATTCAGGTAGTGCAAGAATTGACATTAATAATCCCACAGTTTCGTCCTTGAATATGGAAGTGAAAGAGCGTCAATATAAAGATCCTCAGTTGAGCCACTATAGAGACACATATCATGAAAAAAAGAAGTCTCCATTCGAAACTTCTATGGATGGAATTCTTAGATACCGAGGCAGGCTATGTGTTCCGAATGTTGCGGAATTGCGCCGTCAAATTCTAGAAGAAGATCATTATTCTTGGTATTCTATTCACCCAGGTGCAACGAAGATGTATCATGATCTCAAGTTGATATATTGGTGGGATGGTATGAAGAGAGACATAACTGAATTTGTAGCTCAATGTCCAAATTGCCAGCAAGTGAAAATCTAACATCAAAAGCTAGGAGGATTATTACAGGCAATGGAAATCCCTACTTGGAAATGGGAAGTGATCAACATGGATTTTATTGTGGGGTTATCCCGTTCCCGAGAAAAGTATGATTCTATATGGGTGATTGTGGACAGATTTATGAAAGCGGCTCATTTTCTTTCAGTCAGAACCACCTACTCGACCGAAGATTATGTAAGGTTGTATCTCAAAGAAATTGTGCGACTCCATGGTATTCCGATATTCATTATCACAGATAGAGGAGCACAATTTACAGGCAAGTTTTGGAAATCCTTCCAAGAAGGTCTAGGTACTCAAGTAAAGCTTAGCACGACATTTCATCCGCAGACTGATCGGCAAGCCGAACGTACCATTCAGACCTTGGAGGATATGCTAAGAGCATGTGTTCTAGATTTCGGTGGTAGTTGGGATGGCCACTTACCTCTAATAGAGTTTGCATACAACAATAGTTACCATTCCAGTATCCAAATGGCTCCGTATGAAACTCTATATGGAAGGAAGTGTAGATCCCCAATTGGATGGTTTGAAATAGGAGAAGTACAGCTGATAGGCCATGAGTTAATTCAACACGCAGTAGAAAAAGTCAAGGTGATCCGAGATCGATTACTGACAGCCCAAAGTCGCTAAAAATATTATGCGGACAACCGCCGGTGAGACCTAGAATTTCAAGTTGATGATTGGGTATTCTTAAAGGTGTCACCAATGAAAGGTGTGATAAGATTTGGCAAGAAAGGAAAGTTAAGTCCTCAATACATTAGACCCTATAAGATTATCCGCAAGGTGGGTCAAGTAGCTTATAAATTGGACTTGCCTCCAGAAATTGAATCAGTCCATCCAGTTTTCCATGTCTCAATGCTCCACAAGTGTGTCGGAGATCCTACGACGATTGTCCCAATAGATGATGTTCAAGTGACAGAAAAGCTAGTACATGAAGAAGTGCCCATTGCCATATTAGACAGGCAAGTACGTAGACTTCGAAACATGGAAGTAGCCTCAGCTAAAGTCCTATGGCAAAATAACAACCAGGAAGAACTGACTTGGGAAGCAGAAGAGAGTATGAAGTCCAGGTACCCGCGCTTATTCCAGCCCCCAGAAGAGATCCAAGATGAAACACCAAGATTATGAGGTACGTGTGTTTTCTTTTATGCATATGGGTCGTGTGTGGCCAACTTATACTGCTATTGTATTGTGGCCTTGCGAGGCAATATTATTGTGGGCTATTGTGACAGGATGGTAATGCCACAATACAAGGGAAACTCTGGCGGAATTTTTGTAGAATTCCCGAATGCTTAACATTTGAGGACGAATGTTCCAAAAGGGGGGGAAGAGTGTTACACCTTGGAAATTTCATGTCGTCATGTAGTGAATGAACCAATGCAAGCTTAAGGGTAACAGGAAGTTCTTAAGACTGTAAGACGGATATTTAGTGGTCTTAGAATGCATACGCTAAGATTTTGAAGCCATATGAATTGATGAAATAAGGAATGATAGGACAAGTGGAATATAAGTGGGGTTTAGGAAAGGTTTCGTAAATTATTGCGTTAAGAATTGTTTGGTAAGGCCTTGAGGGAGAATTATGAGGATGTTTAGACCATTGATGAAGTACTAAACAAGTGTTAAGAAGGTTGTGTAAGGATTGGAGATTAAACGAAACGACGAGGACAACTTCAGAAAAACTATGAGTTACACGACCACCTTATACGGACCGTGGAACTTTATACGGACCGTATAAGGATCCGTATAACACCCAACAGAAGTGGTATTTTGCCTGATGGTGAACCACGATCACTTATACGGACCGTGGAACTTCATACGGACCGTATAAGGGTACTTATAACCCTTCAGCAACAATGTTTTCCATGGTGGTGAACCACGGACACTTATACGGACCGTATAAGGGTCCGTATAACCCATCAGCAATAATGCTTTCCATGGTGGTGAACCGCTGACACTTATACGGACCGTATAAGTGGTCCGTATAAGTCCCGACGGACTGATTAAGTTGCAACTATAAATACATGTTCCCACTTTGTTTTCTCATTCTTTCCACTTCTCCACTTCTCTCCAATCTTCTAGAATATTCCATACATATCACTTTCAAGAATACAAGGGGAAATCAAAGGTTCATACCATAAATTCAAGTGAATAGAGTGCAAGGAAGCTCTTTGGGGTTGCTAGAGTCAAGAAATCCCTTGGAAATTGAAGCTAGGGTTTCTTCAAGTGAAGTATTGCCAACCAAAACCCGTTCCTACACATTCAAAGGTGAGTTTTATGATTATTCCATATTGTTTAAGGTATTGAAAGGTTGAAACACTTGGACTATGGAAGAAGAGGGAAAAATAGGTTATAACATATGAGTTTAGTGGCAATTGTGAGTAGTAGATTGATATGAATCATGGATATTGATATGTTGAGATTGTAATTATGTTATGAATGATGTCAAGAGCATGATAGAAACATTAGATGAGAATGAATGTAAAGTTGTGCTATGGTCATGATTATGGATGACCTTGAGAGGAAATTGTGGGAATTGGATAATGATATTATGAATGTTGTTATTGACGTTTGGGAGTTGAGATATAATACAGAGAAAGTAGTATAATAAAGGAGATGCTGCTCAAATTTCTCTAGCTTAGTTTAAACGCGCTTACGTTATCGATTATCTAATTTGAGTATAAACTCTCTTGAAGGCAGAAACGTGAATATTGGAGAGGAACGTTCAAACGATAGAGTAGCTAAATAAAAAGGTATGTAAGGCTAATCCTTTCCTTCTAAGGCATGAATCTTCCTAATGTTCCATGATATTCCTATATGATGGAAACTATGAGTCCATGACTATACAGAGATACGATACGAGTATGTTAATGGTGATGATGAATTTAAGTATGAAGAATCCTAGAGTAATATAAAATGTCTATTAAACTAATGATCCTAAGTATAATTCCATTAATGATTTTTCTTGTGTACACTCACCTTAAAATGCCAGTCCCTCCAAGGTGAGATACGACGATTATGATCACTCCATAACGTAGTCAGGGGTGTACGGCCTTACGTCACCTTGACATAGCCGTGGTTACTTTCAAGTGCTAATGTAGGATTAATGATGAATGTATGACGATGTTAAGTTATGATAAAATTATGATATGCCTATGAGATGTGCAATAATGATGAGGTCATGATTGATTATATGACGATATGATTCCACCGTGCCTAGTTGGTCGGGCATGTCACCGCTAAGGCGGGCTGCTATGTTTACAACGAGCCTAGAGGGATAGGCATGATCCCCACTAGTGGGCGGCTTATGATGGTTACCCGGATGCGGCTTAACGATGATGATGTATATGATATGATGATGTATGTGCTATGATGATACATGTACTATGATTATATATATGATATATGTATGAAATGTATCCACCCTTAAAAGTTACGCAGGTTGTTTCTTCACCTTATGACTTATGATTTCTCTATCATGTTCATTTCATTCATGCCTCACATACTTAGTACAATGTTCGTACTGACGTCCGTTTTCTTTGGACGCTGTGTTCATGCCCACAAGTAGACAGGGGGGGTGATCCAGACTCGTAGAAGTTATCAGCAGATTTACAGGAGCACTCCACTACTCCGGAGGTGCTATTTGGTTTATTCTTTTGTGTGTATATATATATATATATATATATATATATATATATATATATATATATATATATATATATATATATATATATATATATATATATATATATATATATGTATTTTGGGCACGACGGAGTCTTGTCCCGTCCATATGATTAGTACTCTAGTAGAGGCTCGTAGATACGCATGTATGGGTAGTATGGTCTCACGAAGTCCGCATTGTATATATGTATTATTTTGATAGCCGAAAGGCTTATGTATATAAAAGTAATTATGTTTCCAAATGAAAATGTCTTTCCTATGATTGAGTATATGATTAATGAATGTACGCTTAATGAGTATGAAAAGTAATAGAATGAGTGGTGCTCGGTGGATAGCCCCGGGTACCCGTCATGGCCCCTAGTCGGGTCGTGGCAGATTAACTGCCTTCTCATTGTGTCTCAGTATCTCATTCCAATACGAGCTCGGAACCCCAGACCTGATGTGATCAGTCTGACCAAAACCGAACCTAGCTTCTATATCGGGAAATCGAGGATATCCATGCCCTCAGTTTTACCTGTATATAAATAGTCCCCCCCATTTATCGAGGGGAAATATTGACTGTAGGAAATGGACCTAGATAGAGCTGAGTGGGCCATGCCTTTCCTCCCAGGACAAGACATTCTTGTCAGCTCTTTGCACTCTGCCCGATGTTAGCTCGTTATTACTTCAGCCGCCAAATCATTCTTGGAAACCCGCCCCTTTCAGGGTTCTTGAACCCCTCAAAATCCTTTTGGATTATCCTCTATATAAAGCCCATATGTCTTCCTTTTACCCTGCATATTTGATCTTTAATCCTAAACCTTATTTTTTCAAAAACCCACTGCATGCTCATACTAAGTTTCATACCCTTTTCCGAGTTTGAATCTGCTTCTTTTAGGACGTGATCTTCCTTTTCTATGCTTTACACGTCAATTACGGTCATGGCTTCTCTTCCCTTAGTAACCCAGGACTAGGACCATTCTGCGTCCCCTCCCCATTCACAGCCTCTGTTGCCGATGGGGCCCACCGGTCCTGATGAAGAGTTAGAATTTCTTGTTGTGGATATTCTTCCATCGGGTTTCAAATACGCGAATGACTGCTAGATATCTTATCACCTCGACTCTGTGGAGAAGTTCGAGTCCTGTATTGATGATGTTACCATTCCCGTAGTCAGGGAGGATTGTAACTTTGGTACGGATGTTGATGTTCAACCTGTTGAAAACGAGATGAAGATAAATCACCACGCCGTTGGTTACTCGATGATCTATACCTATCCTTTTGGCATTGGGTTCTCTCTCTCCGTACCTCGAGTGATCGAGGACTTTTGCCGCCGATATTATGTGTGTATCAGCCAGCTCGCTCCATAGATTTGGAGGCTCGTGTACTGCATCGAAATGTTGGCTAACATAGCCGGGATTCCCTTCACCCTCGATCACTTGTTACATATATACGTACCTCGGGTAATCCGAGGTGGGATAGTTCACCTGCTTCCTCGAGGAACTCGGGGCCTTATAGACCCTAAAGATGATTACGATCGGGGATGGCTCCAGTGATTCTTGATGATACGTACGGCCCAACTTCACCTCCCCTTATCCGTCAATTTCCCAGAGATATGGAACTCTGCTCCGAATCCTATCGAACCTGAGCTCATCATCACTATTTTTGAATGGGTAGTTGTACTTTTTGGAGCTTCTCGTAACTCAGGTCATTCCTGGAGGAGAATAGCACCCGAAGGGTGTAAAGGCAAAAGCCACGGTAATTCCCAATCTGTTCGTACAATTTTCATTTTGCGTATCGTATTTCAACCCCGATTCTTCGATTTTCAGGACTTCCGACAAGAAGATCTTCAAAAGAAAAAACCATTGTCAAAGAGGTCACCAAGGATGCCGTTCGGGGAAGAAAGACATCGGCATCGTTGAGGATACCCAGTTGTCGAGTTACTGCAAGCACCTCGGTTATTCACTCAGGAATTGGCTCTCGAGTCAGAACGCGTCATATCATGAAGACTCGATGGAAAATACCTCGTATGGGACCCCCACCGATTGTAGTTCTCGATGAAGAAGATCTGCCAGAATCAAGTAGCCTCTGTTCGTCTGCTCCCAAGAAATATCCCGAGGTCGTCTAGTCGGTCTCACATACCATTGTATCACCCTAATGTATAGGTCGAATTTCTCAACCTTTGGCTAACTATACTGGCTTGGGGGTTATTTTTTGTTCTTAGTCTAGGGTCGTAAAGTAGGGCTTTTCTTTTTTCTTTTTCTTTTTCCTTTTTCTGTACAGATGTATCCGATAAAATCGGGATCTTGTCATATAGAGAAAATTAATAGAACTTCATTGACCGGTCCCATACCGGACTTTACTGAATGCATTCAACTCGTATCCTCTATTTGAATTTGTGCCTTTGTTTATGCTTTTGAAACGTCCAATCCATTGTTATCTTGATTTGTCAAATTTGGAGCAATGCGTAAAAAATCGAAACGTCTCGTTAGCGACCCCACATTCGTCTACTTTTCCCTTCGTGATTCATCCTTAGACTGTTTGGACCTTTATCTGTCATGGTCGAAGCGGGGCCTACCCGACCATACCCGACCTTAGTCGTATCAATACCAATGCTCATCCTTGCCTATGTCAAAATCTCAGTTATGGGGCCTTTGATCCATAAAAAAGAGTTCTAAATAGCTTAATCGGGAATCGAGGGTGGCTATGGCTCCCACTTCCTTGGTTCACGTGTGCATTGGTAGCCTGAAGAGGATGGCCCGGTTCCTTCTCCTATACGTTTCTTATAAATGGATAAGATCAGAGTCCCGTCCGTCACGTCGCTCTGACACCAGGCACGTGTCACGATCGATTTGGTGAGGGGTCGATTACGGAATGTCAACCGCCTCGGCCCCTCCCTATAATAGCTAACTCTCCCCTTTTAATTTTTCACTTTCCGAGTTTTCACCCTTAAAATTTTTACCATCGTGTTTTTGAATACGATACCTACATATATTCATACATTCATATCTCAATCATCACATCTTCAACAAATCTTCAAATCTTCATATAAACCTTTATACCTTGCTATCCTCTGAACAATGACAGGTCTTCCAAAACCAAAACCGGTGAGATTTCCTCGGCTCCAAAATCAGAACAGGTATTGTCAGATTTTGTCCCATCCGATTACGTAACTACCTGGGATTTCAAGGTCGAGAAACCTTCCCAACAAGGGGATCGGGGCATTGAGATATCAGATTATCTATGCACGATTCCCCCGAATAAACTCGAACGGGTTAAAGTAGACTGTGGTTGGAAAGATATGGAGGGGTATTTGTGTGTTTATACCTACCCCTTTACGTTTAATCCACTCAATCTGGTGATCGTGGATTTTTATAAGCGGTACGAGATCTGCCTAGGTCAGATCCATCCCTCATTTTGGAGGATCGTCGTACTCCTCCGTTATTTTGCAACGAACGTGAATGAACCTTTCATGGTCAATCACCTCCTCCGGTTGTATAGTCCTCAAGTATTTTGGGGAGGTATGATAAGGCTCACGAAACGAGCAAGAAAAGCTCCCTTCTCTAGCCTTGACGACGACAGGGACCGAGACTAGCTGGGAAGGTTTGTCTGGGTCAGGACCGAGGATCTGATCCCTGCCGACAAGATGCCATTCCCGAAGAAATGCAACCCAACTCGTAAGTGGCCTTCATTTTTAAACAGTCCGGTTGTATCTCTGATCTTTAATTTATACTAACTCTCGATTTTGTTTATGTGATCGTAGCAATTGTTCGAACCCTTAACGTGGTTGCCAATATGGGGGAATGGATTGGGAACATCTGTTCTCATATTACTTATACCGAGCGCAATTGGTGTCTGTTATCCAGGTCCAGATGGGAGGCCGAGAATCACAGTGAGTCATTTATTGGGATGCTGTCCTATATTCATATGTACTACACCACGATTGGTATGCTTATCCTGTCCTTCTTCCTTTTACAGGCCTTTCAAAGGCCACCCAAATCTGAGGGCAGGATAATGAAGAGGCCTCGGCCGACAAAGCTAATATCGAGGCTCCCGGCCAGGGACATCCTTCCAAGCCCCCTACCCAGCTTCAAATCGGGGGAGAGGCAGCCGAGGGAGATAAGGTTGAGAAGAGAAAGAGACGGCCCTCCGAATCTTTTGGTGCTCCCTCCGAGATCACAAAAAAATCGAGTCTTACCATTAAGGATCCCTCCAAAGAAGATGCTCGGGCACGGGTTCTGAATGTCGATGCCATTGACCTACTTAAGAACCATTCTGATGACGAAGCCCAAGTGTTGGTCAGGCATCGGCCTTCCAAGGAAAACATCAACCAAGAGCTGAAAAGCTCTGCAGAAACCACTCCACCTTTGGGGGAAAGTTCAAACAAGGAGCCGGTGGGCTCGAACAATGATATCCCGAGATTGGCGGGTGTGGAAACCGTTGGGTCGAAAGCCGGGGTGCTCGAAGATGCTTCTACGGAGCCCCTAAACACACGGGGTTCGGAGAGATATGCCTCCGCAGTCGCTAGATTGATGTCACGACCCGACTAGGGGCCATGACGGGTACCCGGGGCTAACCACCGAGCACCGCTCATACCATTACCCATCGTACATATCAAGCGTTCGTTCACTAATCTTATACTCAAATCATAGGAAAACCATTTTCAGTTTGAAACATAATTACCTTTATATAAATAAGCCCTTCAGCTATCTAAATATTACTTATATACACGGCGAAAAAATCGTGAGACCATACTACCCACACATGCGTATCTACGAGCCTCTACTAGAGTACTAGACAAATGGACGGGACAGGACCCCGTCATGCCCAAAACATGTATACACAAAAGAATAAATCAATGGCACTTCTGGAACAACGGAGTGCTCTCAAAGTCTGCTAGTAGCTCCTACGATTCTAGATCACCTCCCTGTGGGCATGAATACAGCGTCCAAAGAAAACGGACATCAGTACGAACATTGTACTGAGTATGTAAAGCATGAATGAAATGAACATAATAGAGAAATCATAAGGCATGAGATGAAGAAATAACCTACTTAACCTTTTAGAGTAAATGCATTTTATACTTATTACATTTATTATCATAACACAGATATCATCGTAACACATATACCATCATCGTTAACCCGCATCCGAGTAACCATCATATGCTGCCCACTAGTGGTTTCATGCCCGGCCCTCTAGGCTCGGTGTAAACATAGCAGCCCGCCTTAGCGGTGACTTACCCGATCATTTAGGTACGGTGGAATCATATGCAGCCCGTCTTCGCGGTGACATGCCCGGTCAATTAGGCACGGTGGGATCGTATAGACATATAGTCAACATAAACTTATCATTATCATTCATCTCATAGACATATCATAACCTTATCATAAACTTAGCATCATCATACATTCATCATTAAACATACATTAAATCTTGAAGGTAACCATGGCTATGTCAGGGCGATATGAGGTCATGAACCCCCGACTACGTTATGGAGTGATCATAATCGTCACATCTCACCTTGAAAGGACTAACATTTTAAGGTGAGTGCACACAAGGAAAAGCATCAATGGAGCCATACTTAGGATCATTAACGTCATGGACATCATACCTCACTTTAAGATTCTTTGTACTTAAACTTCTCATCATCATTATCATGCTCGTATCGTATCTCTTTTCTTGACCTTATGCATATATAGCTCGTTACAGTGATGGACTCATAGTTTCCTTTATTTAGGAAGATCATGGGAAAATAGGAGGATTCATGCCATAGGAGTCATGCCATAGAAGGAAAGGATTAGCCTCACATACCTTTTCATTTAGCTATTCTATCGCTTGGTCGTTTTCCTTCAACGCTCACGTTTCTACCTTCAAGAGAGTTCTCATCAACATTAGCTAATCGATTATATGAACGTGCTTACTAATGCTAGAGAAAATTGGGCAGCATTTCCTTTGTTTATACAACTTTCCTCATATTACATATCAACTCCCAAACATTCATAACAACATTCACAATATCATAAGCAACAATCATCATTCATCTACGTTATCCACATTTCACAATTTCACTTCAATTCCTCCATAATCATGGTCATAGTACACTATTACGTTTTCTCACATATAATGCTTATCCCATGTCCTAAATGTCATTTATAACATAATTATAATCACAACATATCAATATTCATGACTTATTCCAAACTACCACTCAAAATGTCACTATCCTCACATTCATGACCCATTTTCTATATCCTTCTACAATCCATGTCTTTCAACCTCTCATTACTTTAAACAACATGGAATGATCATAAAACTTACCTTAGATAGTGTAAGAATAAGCCTTGAGGGTGATACTTGTTATATCCCGTATTTTTATACGTCGAATTATTCGTAAGCTAATCGACATAAGTTAAGGACGGGATTAATTGTGGGATATGAAATAAGCGCCTTTAATTTTCGATTTTAATTAGTGCACAATTTGTTTATAAATTTCAATTAGTATAGAAATATTATTGGAGATTAGGGACTAATTAACTATGATTAGATTATTAATTAGGGATTAGTGACTAATTAAAATTAATTAAGTTAATTATACCTTGAGTGGGCCCCACCCATTTTTAATTAAAATTAAAATAAAAATAATAGATAAACAAATATATTAAAATGATGATTCACTATAGAGGGGTACGTGTAGGATTATTAGAATGCATATATATAGCATGTTAATGACTAAGATTAGGCAAGTAGCACATTGTCATCTTCATTTGCAATTTTAAACTTAGAAAAAAAGAAAAGAAAGAGAAGCATTTCCATGGCTGCCAAGCTCTCGGCCAGCCATGGTTTTCTTTAAAAAAAATTGTTTTCTTTGATTAAATTCTAAGGTGATTTGCAAGTCCAAGGAGGTGATAGCAACATTGGATATTGAATTGAGGAAGAAGAAATAGTGAAATTGGTGCAAGTGAGTGTAGAATTTTCTCCGATTAAATTCTAAGGTGATTTGCAAGTCCAAGGAGGTGATAGCAACGTTGGATATTGAATTGAGTAAGAAGAAATAGTGAAATTGGTGCAAGTGAGTGTAGAATTTGCTCCGATTAAATTAAGGTAAGATTTTCCCATTTTATGGTATAATTGGATTAGTGGTGTTGTAATGGAAAGATTAAAATTGTATTAGATGAAATTGGAAGTAAGAAATTGCATGAAATCGTTGATATTAGGAGTTGTAGTTGTTATATGGAATGGTTGAGTTGAAAGATTAAAAGTGTGGTTTATGTTCATATGTTGTTGTTTGTGTTGTTGTCGTGTTGTCGTTGATATGGCTTCTAAATTTGGAAGAAAGAAGTGTATAACTTATCGTATACAAAGCGTATGTTGGTTTGTTTGGTGTATAACCTTAGATGTTAATGATTTGGATTGGAAAAGGATTAAGAAAGGTTATTGGGTTGTTTGAGTTGTCTATGGGCTGAATTGTAAGGATTTGATATGAATACTTCTATTACTGTTGTTGTTGGTATTGCTGTGATAACAGGAGATTAATTGGAAGTTCGGGTTAGGCGAGTTATATAGGGGAAATGCTGCCTGATTTCCATTAAGTACTTAACTAACCAAAATCCTAATTAAGAAAGTATGAACTAAAGGAGGATGCCTATAAGCGATTGGTTGTAGATTTATAAGCTAGAAAGTATAGTTTACTAACGATAGCGTTAGTTTCATATTAAATAGGATAAAGGGGCGACGAAGCGAACATGGTTACGGTTAACCTATAACAGGTATGTGAAGCTAACCTTTCTTTCTTTTTAGCATGATCTTTATGAAACAAACAGACGACGTGTATATGCCACCAAAGAAGCTCCTATTCTTAGAGACACTAGGATGGCTAATGTTCTTGATAACCAGAACTTATTTTATTATGTCTTGATACGTGGCTATGATTTCAGATGTCCTATTTTGATATAATCCATAGTGACATTCGAAGGGTACTTGACACGACTATTGTCTTGATTTTCAAATGATAGTTCACTTTGATTATTTTATTGAGTCTTAGATATGATTTAGTTTGCATATGGTTGCTCACTACTCTGCTCGTGCATGCCATAATATATCTTTCACCGAGTCTCGGGCCGGGTATGTTATCGTGCACAGTTTCACTGCATTGTTCACCAAGTCCCTCACTAGAGGGCCGAGTACGGTATATATATATATGATGATATGATGATGTGATTATGGCGCCAAGGATGGCATATGATGACTTTATTCACCAAGTCCCGTAATGGGCCGGGTATGATATATGATATTTACATGCATGATTTATGTTTCATAAGGCAAGTGTTTTGGTATTCTGGATATTATACTTGTCTCCTGTAATCCCTACTCAGTCATGATTCTCTTTATTGTATTTCATACTTTACATACTCAGTACATATCTCGTACTGACCCCCTTTCTTCGGGGGAGCTGCGTTTCATGCCCGCAGGTACAGATACTCGATTTGGCGATACTCCAGCTTAGGATTTCCACTCAGCTGTCTTGGAGAGCTCCATTGTCCCGGAGCCTAGACTTTTGGTATAGATCTTTTGATGTATGTATATATATGTTTATGCAGGGGTACGGCGGGGCCCTGTCCCATCATATTTCACTACCGATACTCTTAGAGGTCTGTAGACATATGTGTGGGTTATATATAGATTATGATCAGCTATGTCTACATGGTTTGTTGGGGATATTTCTGTTTGTTGTGGCAGCCTTGCCGACTTGCATATGGTATCGATATGTAGTGGCAGCCTTGTCGGCTTGCGTAGTATATTGACATGTAGTGGCAGCCTTGTCGGCTTATATATTTTATTACGTTGTGATTGGTTGTGACTCCTCAAGAGACAAATTATCATGATATGTGACATTGTGAATGTTTGGGTCTTTGTCAATTCCTGTATTGTCTATAGTGTTAGCCTGACTATGTCTAACAGGTACGTATATGAATTTCCAGCTCGGGCACTAGTCATGGCCCCAGGGCGGGGTCGTGACAATACTCCTCTTGCACCACAACCCTAGCTTCACTTCTACTTAGATTCCTTGTCTTGGATGAACTTTAGTGAGCTTCTTACACTTAAATCTCTTGGTTTGATGAAGTTGATCTTGAATCTCTCTTGAGTTCTTACGGATGAAGTGTGTGGAATCCTCTAGAAGCCTTGAGAGAGATGAAGAAGTGTGGGAAATGAAATTAGTGAAGTGGGAACAGGTATTTATACTTGCAACTAATCAGCCTGTCGGGCATTATACAGACCACTTATACGGTCCGTATAAGATTGTACGGTCCGTATAAGTGTCCGTTGTTCACCATTAGCCAAGACACCATTTCTGTTAGGTGTTATACGAACCCTTATATGGCCGTATAATGTTATACGGACCGTATACGTCGGTCGTATAACCCCATTCCTCTAATGTGATTTCCATCGTTCGTTTGTTCTCCAATCCTTATGGAACCTTCTTGACACTTGTTTAACACTTCATTACCAATCTAAGGATCATTATAACTCCTCCTTAAGACATCATTAAGTCAACATTAGCTCGGTACTCTACGGAACTTTTCCAAAACACAACATAAGCTTTGTCTCCCTTAAGGAACTTTCTCCTCTCACTTCCCACGTCTTTGGAATCTTAATTAGGATCATCCAATGCCATTCCTTACTTATTGAAACATCATGTACTTCGTACCCTTCGTTAGTCTATCTATTATATGACGACATAAAATTTTCCGAGGTGTAACATCCTTCCCCCCTTTAAAAATATTCGTCCTCGAATGTTAAGTTATAGGGAATTCTACGAAAATTTTGCCAGAGTTTCCCCTGTAATATGGCACTACCATATTGTCACAACAACCCTTAATAACAATGCCTCACAGGGCCACAACATATTAGCAATAAAGTTTGGTCACACACGACCCAAAAGCTTAAAAAGAGAGCATGCATACCGCATAATCCTGATGTTTAACCTTGGATCTCTTCCGGGGGTTGAAATAAGTGCGGGTAATTGGATTTCATATTCTCTTCCGCTTCCCAAGTCATTTCTTATCGGTTGTTATTTCTCCATAAGACCTTAACTGAGGCTACTTCTTTATTTCTACGCTTTCGCACTTGCCTATCTAGTATGGCCATAAGTATCTCTTCATAGGTCAACCTTTCTGTCATTTGAACGTCATCTACTAGAACAATTCTAGTGGGATCTCCAACACATTTACGAAGAATCGAGACATGAAAAACCGGATGGATTGATTCCAGTTCTGAGGGTAAGTCCAATTCATAAGCTACTTGACCCACTTTGCGAACAATTTTGTAAGGTCCTATATATCGAGGACTCAACTTGCCCTTCTTACTAATTCTCTTCACTCCTTTCATTGGCGACACCTTCAAAAATACCCAGTCATTAACTTCAAATTTTAAGTCTTGCCGGCGGTTGTCCTCGTATGATTTCTGGCGACTTTAGACTGTTAACAATCTATCTCGGATTGTCTTGACCTTTTCCACTGCTTGTTGAATCAACTCGGGGCCTATTAGTTGTACTTCTATTACTTCAAACCACCCAATTAGGGATCTACACTTCCTTCCATATAAAGCTTCATACGGAGCCATTTGAATACTGGAATGGTAGCTGTTGTTGTATGC
Source organism: Lycium barbarum (assembly GCF_019175385.1). NCBI lineage: Eukaryota > Viridiplantae > Streptophyta > Magnoliopsida > Solanales > Solanaceae > Lycium > Lycium barbarum. Next base: position 105,713,378 of record NC_083344.1, on the reverse strand, counting down.
AAACTCAATAAGAGGTAAATGGCCATCCCAACTACCACCAAAATCTAGTACACCTGCCCGTAGCATATCTTCCAAGGTCTGAATGGTACGTTCGGCTTGCCCATCAGTCTGCGGATGAAATACCGTGCTAAGCTTTACTTAAGTACCCAAACCTTCTTGGAAAGATTTCCAGAACTTAGCTGTAAATTGTGCCCCTCTGTCAGTAATAATGGACATTGGAATACCATGGAGTCACACAATCTCTTTGAGATACAACCTTGCATAATCTTCTGCTGAGTACGTAGTCCTAACTGGAAACAAATGGGCAGATTTCGTGAGTCCGTCCACGATCACCCATATGGTGTCATATTTACTTCGGCAACGGGGTAATCCCACAATAAAATCCATGTTGATCACTTCTCATTTCCATGTAGGGATTTCCATTGCTTGCAATAATCCTCCTGGCTTTTGATGCTTGATTTTCACTTGCTGACAGTTTGGACATTGAGCTACAAATTCTACTATGTCTTTCTTCATTCCATCTCACCAATAAATTAACTTGAGATCATGATACATCTTTGTTGCACCTGGATGAATAGAATACCGAGAATAATGAGCTTTCTAGAATTCGACAACGTAATTCTGCAACATTCGGAACACATAGCCTGCCTCGGTATCTAAGAATTCCATCTATAGAAGTTTCAAATGGAGACTTCTCTTTCTAATGAAATGTGTCTCTATAGTGGCTCAGCTGAGGATCTTCGTATTGACGCTCTTTCACCTCCATTTCTAAGGACGAAACAGTTGGATTATTAATATCAATTCCTGCACTTCCTGAGTCAATTAAACGAACTCCAAGATTAGCTAGTTGCTGGAGCTCATGAAATAATTTTTTCTTCTCCAGAGGAGCCTCACATAGGCTACCCATTGATCTGCGGCTAAGCGCATCAGCTACTACATTTGCCTTCCCAAGGTGGTATAAAATACTCACATCATAATCTTTTAATAATTCTAACCACCGCCTCTGCCGCAGATTTAACTCCTTCTGTTTGAAAATGTATTGAAGACTCTTGTGATCTGTATAGTTATCAACATAAACACTATACAAGTAATGTCTCCACATCTTTAATGCATGAATAACTGCAGCTAATTCAAGATCATGAGTTGGGTAGTTCTTTTCATGTTTCCGCAGCTGTCTCGAAGCATAAGCAATGACTTTACCATACTGCATCAATACTGTTATATCCCGCATTTTGTGCATTCGGATAATTCACGATGATCGCGGGAAGATTAACAAGCAAGGCCTTATTTTTATTTTGTTTGGCATATGAGTTGTTTATGAAGAATTTAGAAGCGGAAATATTAAGAAAGGCTAGGGGCAAAAAGGTAAATTTATAATATGACTCGTGGAAATATGGAGGAAGGCGAAGGGTAAATTTGGAATTTGGAAAAATTAAAAGTTGTCATGAAGTGCAAGACAAAACACAAAAAAAAGTGGGCTTGATCTTTTGGGCCAAGGTTGGCCATCCACCCTTCTTAATGGGCTAAGCCCATGTAGAAATTAAATAAATGAGTTTAAAAGATGACTAATTAGTCATCTTATTCATTGAATTCTCTAGAAATTTCAAGACATGAAGAACAAAAGAGAGGGAGAAATAAAGACCAAGGCCATTTCGTCCAAGATCAAATCCAACAAGAACCTTGGAGAAAATTTTCTTTAAAAATCATTTTCTACTAATTGAAGGGTCCTTAGCAAGTTGGAGTGGTCATTGAAGCAAGAAAAGCGCATATTCATACAAGTTGTGAGTTCTAGCCAAGTGAAAAATTAAAGAAAAAGGTAAGGTTTCATCTCTTTTATGTGTTATGGATGGTTTGTGAGTATTATAATGTGTGAAAATGGATGAAATTCATGAAATATATGCATGTTGGTTGTATCCGTGTGGGTGGATGACTTATGTAGAAGTGATGAATTAATTTTACTTAGTACCATGATTGTTGTGGTTATAAATTGTTCATGCATGTTGTGGTATGTTGAAGTGAATGAAACTCATGAAAATATGTAGTGTGCATGTGTGGCCGTGTGGTGCTAGAGAGTGAGCAAATTTTATCTTGTATGTTGGTTGTTGTTGTAGTGAAATCTATGGTGGAAAATGGAAGCTTAATAATTTTAGTTTAGGTGGTAATTGTTGGAAACTTGTTCTAGAAGTTTATGAAGATTGAATATGATGTTGTTGCATGTATGGCATATAAGGTTGTTAGTATGGTGTTGTTGGAATGTATATTATAAGGTTGTTATTATTTTTATTGGAGTTGGAAGGTTTTGAAAGAAGTAGTAAATTGATTAAGTTGTTATAATGTATCTTGGATTGAATATGGAAATTGTTGGTGTGGTTGTTGAAATTATGTTGATAGTTTGGCCGGGTTGAATTCCCGGATTGTCGTTGATTAAATTTGCCAAGTTGAATTGTTGGGGGATGGTGTATTTACAGGGGAAATGCTGCCGAAATTTCGGCAGACAAAGTGTTACTTTAAAGAATCAACTTCTAAACGCTCTAATCAATGTTTGGTAAACGTGACCAAATTGTAGATTTTGGCGGATTTGCAACTTGAATTTGGAGTAGCATAAGGAGCGGAAAAAGGTATGTAAGGCTTTACCCTTCCTTCTATGGCATGTCTTAGACGTAATATGTTGGATATGAACCTCGGGGACAACTCTACCCTCCGGAATCCGCGCCTAAAGTTTCCCCTTTTTCATTCAGTGGAATTGAATTAAAAATTGTGTGAATTGTTGGAAAAACTTCCTGAACCTCTAGAACTTGCATAAATAGGACCCGACTACCTTAAAACCCTCACAAGTAACACCATGACATGTAACATATGCAAATTGTGTACGCTACCTCATTCGGCCCGAGGTGGGCCCGTAGCTCCCGGATTTTCCTTATGGCTCCGTTTGACCTATTTTGGAGTAGAACCCAAAGAAAGCTTTTGATCCTTGTTCCGTTTATCCAACGACAAATACTGTACCCATTCTAATGAGAATAATCCTATGATGATAATGATAACAATGAAGGAAGGAAGAGAATATGTCTATGATAAGTATGACAAGAATGATTCCATGACTACGGGTCTTAAGCTAAGGATGCAATATGAGTATGAAAGTATCAAAGTAGTTCTTGACCTTAAATTCAAATCCTTGGTTATGACACCATCTGCTAAAGATTCCAAAGGCATGACCCCCAAGTCATAAAGTCTCAAACGTTTTTCTTATATCTTCATTACTTGCAAAAGCTATATGTCTATAACTCCAAGGTATAAGTCTTTTCCTAATAGTTCATAATTGTTTCTTTCAAAATGTCCATATTTTCCGAAAGCCAAGTTTTAAGAGATAGGAAGCTCTTATGACTAGGATGATGAATATGATCTTACGATGACAACGATGAAGTCAAAGACGAGAAAATGTCTATGATAGATATGTTGACGATATGTTCCTACTATGTATATGACAATATGACAATGTTAAACTATGTCTTGATCTCTCAACTCTATTATGGGTAATGACTACTTTAAAGGTTCCGAACATATGAAACGATGCCTCATGATCGTATTTTATATTTTCTCATAATGACACTCTTCATTGATAGTCTCGCCTTATGATACTAGTTCCTTCAAGGTGAGACGAAGCGATCACGGTTATTCCATAATGTAATCGGAGGTCACCGACCTTACGTCACTCCGATGGATACATGATTTTTTTTTGGGCTCTCCTGCATGCTTATATGACATATGTATATAAGATATATATATGCACATGGGGTGGGGGAAGGGATACATGGGGGATGGGAAGGGAAACATGTTTCATTGCCACCTGGTCAGCTGGCTTATCATCCCGGACGCGGGATGCCCGGACGTGGGATATATGGACGAGCAGACGTATTTGGGCGCTATGTGGGCGAGCCGACATTGTTCAGTGCTATGACATGACATGATATGACATGATATGATATGACACGACATGATATGACATGACCTGCTATGACAAGATATGCTATGACACGACATGACATGACATGATATGATACGATATGATACGATATGAGATGATATGATAAGATATGACATGACATGACCAGATAAGTATGCATGGTATCCGCCCTCAGCGGCACTCATATGTACAGGTTACTCTCTTATTCTATGACATGTTTTATGTTTCCATACAGTTATTATTCACACGCATATTTCTTACTATGTTACTATTCTGCTTACATACTCAGTACATTGCTCGTACTGACCCCTCTTCTTCGGGGGCTGCGTTCATGCCGCGCAGGTACACCCAAAGTATGCGAAGTTAGCATAGAAGATGTTCCAGCGGAGTTGGTAGGCTCCACTTGTCCTGGAGTGCTGCCAAGTCAGAGTATATGTACTATGACGCTATGTTCGAGGTTAGAGACTTTGCAGACAGAGTCGTGGGTATAGAGTGTCAGCTTTGTAGACGGCTTCGCCAGTCGATATGTTATTATGTCTCATGTCACGGGTCCCACATGATTATAGACTTTACTTATGAAAAGAAAAAGAAAAAAAAAGATTGGAGAGCTTACTATGTATTTATTTCTTAATTGGTTCAAAAGATTATATGTGTAATAAGAGTCAGCGGGTTCGCTCGGCTCCGAATGTGGGGTCGAGTGCCCATCACACCCTAGTAAAGTCGGGGTGTGACAAATACTCATCCTAACCCATCGCCAGAAGCATCACAATACACAACATAACCATCTGGCCCTTCTGGGAATGTTAAGACTGGAGATGAAGTTAACCTGTCTTTCAATTCCTGAAAGCTACGCTCACAAGCGTCATTTCACTGAAATTTAGCTGACTTCTGGGTTAGCTTCGTCAATGGGGCGGAAATAGATGAAAATCCCTCTACGAACCTTCTATAGTAACCTGCCAATCCCAGAAAACTACGGACTTCTGTAAGCGTCATAGGCCTTGGCCAAGTCTTCACAGCTTCAATTTTCTGAGTATCAACTCGAATGCCATCATCTAAAATAACATGACCCAAAAATATCACAGAATTCAGCCAAAACTCGCACTTTGAAAATTTTGCATACAATTCTCGAGTTCGAAGAATTTCAAGAACAATACGTAAGTGATCTGCATGTTTTGCTTCCGTGCGAGAGTATACCAGAATTTCGTTAATGAATACTATTACGAATAAATCCAAAAGAGGCCTAAATACATTATTCATAAAATTCATAAACACTACTGGGGATTAGTTAACCCAAATGACATCACTTGAAATTCATAATGGCCATATCTCGTTCTGAAAGCTGTTTTGGGAATATCTTCTTCTTTAACTCTCACTTGATGATAACCTGACCTCAGGTCTATTTTAGAAAACCACTTAGCACCCTGTAATTGAACAAACAAATCATCGATTCTCGGAAGAGGATATTTGTTCTTTATCGTCACCTTATTCAACTGCCTATAATCAATACACATCTGTAATGAACCATCTTTTTTCCTCACAAACAGGACTGGTACTCCCCAAGGTGATGAACTAGGTCTAATGAATCATTTTTTAAGCAAATCTTTCAGTTTTGCCTTTAGTTCTTTCAATTCTACAGGAGCCATTCGGTAAGGAGGAATAGAAATAGACATTGTATCCAGCAATACATCAATGGCAAAATCAATCTCTCTTTCCGGTAGAAGACCTGGAAGTTCGTCTAGAAATACATCCGGAAATTCATTCACTACCGGAACAGATTGGAAAGTTGGTGGCTTTGCTTCGGTGTCATGAACTCGAACTAGGTGATAAATATAGCCTTTAGCTATCATTTTTCTAGCCTTAAGGTAGGAAATAAACCTACCCCTTGGAGATACTGTATTTCCCTTCCATTCAAGTACGGGCTCTCCCGGAAATTGAAATCGAACTACTTTCATTCGGCAATCAACATTAGCATAACATGAGGCCAACCTGTAACATCCCGTAAATCCGTATAGAGTGTGAAAGCATTGTATGAGTCCGTTGAAACCTTATATGTTGGGTTACGTGCATGTCTTTAGGCTAAAGACCCAAGAGGAGAGGGTCAAAATGAAAATTCTCTACAGTTTCACGAAAAGGAGGTTTGACGGTCGTCCTTTGTACCGTCATTTTGTTCGACACTCCGTCCTTTGCACCGTCAATTGTGAGGAAGAGAAAGTTGCTCACTGGAAATTTCATGACTTTGACGGAGCAGATCGACGCTCTGTCGATCTGTTCGATGCTCCGTCGTTTGTACCGTCGAATTGACCCAGCACAAAGACCATTCGATGGAGCAGATCGACGCTCCGTCGTTCTGTTCGACGCTCCGTCCTTTGTGCCTGCCGGGCTGAAATTATATAAGTTGCAAAATTTTAGTTTTTTTTCCCTTCTTTTCACTTTCAAAAACCCTAAGGACGAAAATATTTCTCTAGGGCTCTAACACTAAGGTAAGAACATCTTAATCATTGATTATCAATCCTAACAACAAACCCATGATTCTTATGACTAAAACCTAGGGTTTGCAACATAATTCTTTCTAAAGTGATTCAAGCTAGGGTTTGGGTGTTCTTCACTAGGAAAGTGAATTGTTAAACTTTGTTTAACACACTAAGGTATGTCTCTCTTTTAAAAACCTTATCATGGATATATGTTTTCTTCTTAAAGGTTCTTTATTGAATAAAAAGGTGAACTCTTCATGCAAAACCCTAATTCATGTCTTTGCTTGTGGTTGGTGTGCGTGAGGGGACAAGCCCACATTAAACCTTGATTGTATTATCCTCTATATACGTATGTGAAATCATAATCGTTTTCTTCTATAAGATATGATCAGTAATGATGCTTAATTATTGGTATTGATTATTTTACAAAGGAATCTTATTTAAAGAAGTGGAAACATTTTCAGGATTATCTATGAAACTATGGATTTTCATAATGGCATAATGAACTTTAATGTTATTTGATGGTGTGACTACTTTGAGATAAATTGTGAATCAGCTTCTATGCTATGAACTTTGTTGTTGTGTTTGGCCTAGCTACTCGGGAGGAAGGGTAGCCACTATGGATTCTATTGTGATAATGCCTAAACATTCGGGAGGAAGAGTGGCCACTTCCGGGTTCACTACCTGGGGTGTGATTATGCGTAACTATTCGAGAGGAAGGATAGCCACCATTGAATTTCATATTCCGGTGTGGTGCGCTGTGACAAGGGAACCTCTACGGTCATCCCTTCGATGTGCTTGATTCTTGGGCCTGTATTGGCATGTGTGATATTCTTATTTTCTCATGAAATTGTTGTTATTAACTATGATCAATTGAAAGACATATTTGAAGTTGTACCTTGACAAGAGGCCTTATAATCGATTTTGATAATTCTTATTGAGATACACATACTGAATAAATGTTCTTACATTGGTTTTAACATGATTTTCAAGACTGGTTTCTTTATGTATTATTGTACTTTTTTTTAATATGACTTGTTGTCCCCGAGGTATGTTAGGTAATGGTGAAGAGCAAGTTCTTAATACTCCGGGCGTTTAAGAAGGACGTGCGGTTGCTGTTGATTAGGTAAGCCCATACATTCATTCGTGCGACACCCTACTTATTTAATTCTATTTATTTATATTAGTTTTTGAGCTGCGTCCCGATGAGTTAGACATTTATTCCTTATTCTTAGAAGCTCCTTAGTATACATTCGAATGTGGATAGAAGAGGAGTTGTTGTTTAATTCCTTCAGGCACACTATCATGCTTTGGTTGAATTATTTAAATTATAAAGACTTTCGCTGATTTAACTCTTATATTCATGATCTGTTTGCATTTATTTTATTAAACTGTTGGAGGCGAATGTTGAACCTGGCAGGTTCAAGTGTTATTGTTGCATTATTTAGGTTCTTCCGATGTTGTTCATGATGTTGGATGCCAGTCACGTTTAGGGTGGGTTTTGGGGAGTGACAAGCTTGGTAACAGAGCCTAGGTTTAAATACGTCCTAGGATTATTGTCGGTGTCTGTAGAGCTGTGTCTAGTGGAGTTTTCCTTGTGCAGCCTGATCACCTGCATGACCGAGAAACTCCCAAGACATTTATAGGTGTTTCCTATTCTTCTTGATTCTAGTTTGTGTTGTGGAGCTTCAAGTCCTTTTAGGATCGTTCTAATTCGTTCGTTAATTCGTGCCTTGCAGAAATGGCTCTAACGCGATCCAAAAATGGTAACTGAGCACAAACTGTGAGAGCTAACCGAAATCTTGGGGCGCGAATGCTATTAATGGAAATAATGCTGGAAATCAAGCACTACCCCCAGTATCGCCTGCTCCTGCTGTTCCTGTTGCGGGCGTGCCTGAGATTGGTACTATGCAAACGGCTATTCAAATATTGACTGCTTTGGTTGCGGCTCAGCAACAGCGTGGAGGCGTGGAACCTCATGGTGGAGGCAGACTTAAGCAATTCCTAGACTTGAAGTCACCAGAGTTCTTTGGGTCACGAGAGGTGGATGGTAGTCGTCCGCCAGGGTGGGAAGAGCGTATCTGTCATCATTGTGGGATTAGAGGCCACATCAAGAGGGAATGCAGAAAGTGGCTACGTGAGGTGGCTGCTATGAATAACCAAAAGAATGATTCGCCTGCTTCTGCATTTGCTGGAAATTCGCCTGCTGGTAATGCTAACAATAATAATCAGAATGCTCGTAACAACAGCAAAGGAAAGGAAGTTGCTAATACTTCTGGTGGAGGGACAACTCGACTTTATGGGTTGGCTCGTAGGGAGGTAGCTAAGGCTTCTGACGCTGTGGTTACAGGTATCCTTACCATCTGTTCTCATGATGCTTACTCATTGATTGATCCGGGTTCAAATTTATCCTATGTGACTCCTTATTTTGCTCTTGATATGGGTATGAAACCCGAACCTTTGTTGGAACCCTTTGTTGTTGATACGCCTTCGGGTGTTCCTGTTATTACTTCTAGAGTGTATAGAAATTGTGTTGTTGTGATTAAAGGCCGTGAGACCATGGCTGATTTGGATGAACTTGAGATGGTGGATTTTGATGTAATTATGGGGATGGACTGGTTGTCTGCATGTTATGCTAATGTGGATTGTCGCCATAAGTTAGTTCATTTCGCCTTTTCCGATGAGCCTGTTATTGTGTGGGAGGGTGAAATTGCTAAGCCAAAGGGTAGATTTATTTCCTATCTTAAGGTTCATAAGATGATTAGTAAGGGGTGTATTTACCATTTGGTTGTTGTTAATGATACAAAGGCCGTAGTACCCGAATTTGCATCTGTTCCCATAGTTAGTGATTATTCCAAAGTATTTTCCTGAAGATCTTCCTGGTATTCCTCCTGATAGAGTTATTGATTTTGGGATTGATGTTATCCCCGACACCCAACCTCTTTCTATTCCACCTTATCATATGGCTCCAGCGGATCTAAGGGAACTGAAGGATCAATTGAAGGCCTTTTTGGTTAAGGGTTTCATCCGACCAAGTTCCTCACCTTGGGGTGCTCCAGTCTTGCTTGTTAGGAAGAAGGATGGTTCCCTGAGAATGTGTGTTGACTACCGTCAGCTTAATAAAGTGACCATTAAGAATAAGTATCCCTTGCCTAGGATAGATGATTTGTTTGACCAACTTCAGGGTGCTAAGTTCTTTTCGAAGATTGACTTGAGGTCTGGATATCATCAATTGAAGATAAAGGAGGAGGATATCCCAAAAACTACTTTCCGTACTCGATATGGGCACTTTGAGTTTCTAGTCATGTCATTTGGCTTGACTAATGCGCCTGCTGCATTCATGGATTTGATGAATCGTGTTTTTAAGCCGTATCTAGACCGATTCATTATTGTGTTTATTGATGACATTTTGGTGTACTCTAAGAATCGTGAGGATCATGCTAATCATTTGAGGATAACTTTGACAACACTTGAGGAGAACGAGCTTTATGCAAAATTCTCTAAGTATGAGTTCTGTCTTGAGTCTATGTCTTTCTTGGGTCACGTGGTGACTGTGATGACATTAAAGTAGACCCTCAGAAAATTTCAGCGGTTAAGGATTGGCCTAGACCAACTAGTGCGACGGAAATTCATAGTTTCTTGGGTTTGGCAAATTATTACAGAAAGTTTGTGGAAGGTTTTTCGTCCATAGCCTCACCATTGACTAAATTGACACAAAAGACTGCTAAGTTTCAGTGGTTCGAAGCTTGTGAAAAAAGTTTCCCAGAGCTTAAGACAAGGTTGACTTCGGCTCCTATTTTGACTTTACCTTCTGGGTCTGGTGGATATGTGGTGTATTGTGATGCTTCTAGAATTGGTTTGGGTTGTGTATTGATGCAGAACGGTAAGGTGATTACTTATGCTTCGCATCAGTTGAAGAAGCATGAGAAGAACTATCCGACTCATGACTTGGAGTTGGCTGCTGTGGTATTTTCTTTGAAAATTTGGCGTCATTAGCTGTATGGTGAGCATTGTGATGTTTTTACTGATCACAAGAGTCTGCAATATATCTTCAAGCAGCGAGAGTTGAATCTCAGGCAGAGGGGGTGGTTGGAGTTATTGAAAGATTACGACTTGAATATCTTGTATCATCCTGGTAAGGCTAATGTGGTTGCTGATGCTTTAAGTAGAAAATCAATGGGCACGTTGGCTTATTTACGTGCACATGACATGCCCATGGGGAAGGAAATTCACAGACTTGCTAGTCTTGGGGTCAGACTTGATGAAACCAAAGATGGAGAGTTAGTGGGAATCACGCCATCACGGTCTGACATGGTGGAAAGGATAAAATCCAAGCAATATGATGATGAACTTTTGGCAAAGCTGAGAGATGCAGTGGAAAGGGGTGAGTACACTTCATTTACTATTGGTACTGGTGATAGTGTTCTGCAGTTGCAAGGACGATTGTGTGTTCCTGATGCTGATGGTCTTTGACAAGAATTAATGATGGAAGCTCATAGTTCCAAGTATTCGGTTCATCCGAGATCCACCAAAATGTATAAGGATTTGAAACAACACTATTGGTCGAAGAGAATGAAGGTTGATATTTCTAATTTATGGCTAAGTGTTTAAACTGTCAACAGGTGAAGGCTGAACATCAAAGGCCTGGAGGCCTGGCTCAGAATATCGAGATTCCGCAGTGGAAGTGGGAGGAGATCAATATGGATTTCGTTGTGGGATTACCCCGCACAAAGGCCAAGTTTGACTCGATTTGGGTTATCGTGGATAGACTCACAAAGTCTGCCCATTTTCTTCCTGTGAAGACGTCATATACTGCAGCGGAGTACGCCAAGTTATATCTAAAAGAGATAGTTAGATTGCATGGTGTTCCGACATCGATTATATCTGATAGAGGTACACAATTTACTGCTCATTTTTGGACATCCTTTCAGGAAGGGTTGGGAACTAGAGTGAAATTAAGCACTACCTTTCATTCTCAAACTGACGGGCAGGCAGAGAGAACTATTCAGACTTTGGAAGATATGTTATGAGCTTGTGCAATCGATTTTGGAGGAAGTTGGGATGACCACCTACCTCTGGTGGAATTCTCTTACAACAATAGCTATCAAGCGAGTATTCAAATGGATCCTTATGAGGCTCTTTATGGGAGGCGTTGTCGATCTCCAATTGGTTGGTTTGAACCCACTGAAGTGGAATTTTTGGGTCCGGATTCAGTTCATAAAGCAATTGAGAAGGTTAATCTTATTATGAAATGACTCAAGATAGCTCAGAGTAGACAGAAGCCCTATACGGATGTGAGGCGGCGTGAGTTGGAGTTTTCTGTTGGTGATAAAGTGTTCCTGAAAGTATCACCGATGAAGGGAGTAATGCGGTTTGGTAAAAATAGGAAACTTAGTCCTCGTTTTATTGGCCCTTATGAGATTGTTAGGAAAATTGGGACGGTGGCTTATGAGTTGAAGTTACCATCTGATATGGCCATAGTGCATCCTGTGTTTCACGTTTCGATGTTGAGGTTGTACAAACCTGATCCTTCCCATGTGTTGAACCATGAAGAGATTGAAATTAATGAAGGGTTAACCTATGAAGAAAAGCCAGTTCAGATTCTAGATCATCAAGCTAGAAGGTTGAGGACGAAGGATATGGCATCGGTTAAAGTATTGTGGTGAAACCATAATACTGAGGAAGCTACTTGGGAAGCGGAGGAGGACATGAAGAAGAGATATCCCACTTGTTCCCACTGGAAGGTATGAGCTAGCGTTTTAAATTACTTATGGATGAATCGTTATGTTTGTTCGAAGCAACTTGTGGTTTAGTGAATTCTTTTCTAGACTATTATTCTCATTCGAGAACGAATGAATCTTAAGGGGGAGGGGGTAATGTAACATCCCGTAAATTCGTATAGAGTGTGAAAGCATTGTATGAGTCCTTTGGAACCTTATATGTTGGGTTACGTGCATGGATTTAGGCTAAAGACCCAAGAGGAGAGGGCCAAAATGAAAATTCTCTACAGTTTCACGAAAAGGAGGTTTGACGGTCGTCCTTTGTACCATCGTTCTGTTCGACGCTCCATCCTTTGCACCGTCGATTGTGAGGAAGAGAAAGTTGCTCACTGGAAAATTTTATGACTTTGACGGAGCAGATGTTACACCTCGGAAAGTCTTCCGTTGGTACGCAAGTGAACGAACTAGTGAGGAGTACGAGTATACGATATTTGCATGAGCAAGAAACGATATTTGATGACCCTAAGTGAGAGTTCAAAGGCACCCGATGTAAGACGAGAAAGTTGGCTAAGATAAGGCAAGGCTTACGATGAGTATTGGAAAAGAAATACGAGTAACAATTTAATAAGGACTCAATGATGTCTTGGAGAAGTGTGATAACATCCCTTAGATTGGTATTGAAGTGTTGAACAAGTGTTAAGAAGGTTCCATAAGGATTGGAGATCAAACGAATCGACGAAACGGACTTCGGAACCACTGCGAGTTATACGGCCAAACATACTGGCCGTATAAATTATACGGTCCGTATGTTTGGGACCGTATAATCAGCCCAGAAAGGCAAAAGTTTCTGGACCAAATATACGGCCAGACATACGGTCCATATAAATTATATGGACCGTATGTTGGTCCGTATATACGGTTGGGCAGAATTGTGATTCATTAAATAAAGGGACCAAGGTTATTTCATTTCACTTCCACTTCACACCCCTTCTCTCTAAAACATCTCTCTACATATATTCCACAAGGATTCAAGGATATTTGGTGATCAACAACATAAACCAAGTGAATCAAGTGCAAGAAAACCATCAAAGATCATTCAAAGTCAAGAAATCTCATGTAGGTAAACTAGGGTTTTTTCTCAAGTGGAGTATTATCAACCAAGGCTTGTTCCTACAACATCTAAGGTAAGATTCATGATATTTCTACGTTGTTTAAGGTATTTAAGAGTTGACACACTTGGATGTTAGAAAGGTATGGAAAATGGGTCATGAATATGGAATAGTGTCATTTTGAGAAATAGTTTGAATTGAGTTATGAGTCTTGAGGTATTGTGATGCAAATGTGTTATAAATGATGTGGAGAACATGAGATAAGTAATGTACGCGAATGTACATAGTCGTGTGTTATAGCCATAGATGTGAGTGATTGAAAGCAAATTGAGAGATGTGGATAATGTGGATGAATAATGACTATTGTTATGGTATTGTGAATGTATTATTGACGTTTGGGAGTTGATATACGTTATGGAGGAATGTCGTATAAATAAAGGAAATGCTGTCCGATTTTCTCTAGCTTTTGTCATATATGCTAGCTATCGATTCTAATGATAGTATGACTGTAATGAAGGTAGAAACGCTAGCATTGGAGGAGAACGCGCAAGTGTAGAGTAGTTGAACGGAAAAGGTATGTAAGGCTAACCCTTCTTTCATAAGGCATGTTTCTTTGGCCAAACGTCTAAATCTTCTATGAAACTATGATATCTTTCAAATGATTTGATCTTCCGAGCTTGTAAGCTCACGATTCTTGATTCGCTACGATTGTACTAAATCCCTCGTATGACGAGTAAGCCTATAGAGATAGATGTGGTGAATGACGATAATAGTGATACTGATATCGATGATAATGGTAATAACGATGACGAAAACGATGACGGTTATGATAATGATGTTAATAGTAAAGAGGCTTATGAGCCATGATGTATATATATATATATATGTACGACTATTATGGAACCTTGAGCTTATGAGGCCGGGTATGATATGTAAATAAGAATGTGTATGATTACGTAACGCGCGCACACCTCTGCAGATGGTACGGACAACCCTGACGCCTTGGTAGGGCCAGGTAGATGTAACCCTGAAACCTTGGTAGGGCCAGGTATGAGTAACCTTGAGCCTTGGTTGGCCAAGTATGTATGAAACACCGATCCTGCGTGGTTGGGTATGCTATATTAATGCTATGTATATGATATGATTACGTGTATGATATGGAAACAATTATGATACGATTACGAATAAGAGTATGTACATGATATGAATGTGAATAAGGATACGTAAGTGGATACGGGTACGATTATGGATACAAACATGGATGTATGTACACGAATACGCATTAGAAATAGAAAGTTCCTACGAAAGGCAAGTAAGTGCTTATGACAATGATATTACTGTATCCCATCCTATGTTGTTTCATATGTTGCTTATATTGCTTCTATATTGATATTGATCATGCTCTACATACTCAGTACACTCTTCGTACTAACGTCCTTTTGTTTGTGGACGCTGCGTCATGCCCGCAAGTGCACAGGGAGACAGACTTGATCCATAGCCACCTTCTCAGAGACTATATAGCAGAGCTCCATTTCATTCGGAGCCATAGCTTTTGGGTACTTATTCTTTTGTGTACATAATTATGGGTATAGCGGGGTCCTGTCCTGCTTATGTGATATGTTATACTCTTCTTAGAGGCTCGTAGACATGTGTATATGGTTAGATATGTCTGGCCTTGTCGGCCTATATTTTGTATATCATTTTGATAGCCTTGTCGGCTCAAGTACATTGACGTGGTATAGATGCTAACCATGATATGAAAGCATTATCGTCCAATGGAGCTAGTATGATTGATCAATAGAAATGTATGCTTAATTATGTGGCTCACCTAGATGTAAGAGTAAGAGTAAGCTAAGGGGTGCCCGGGTGGGCTAGCACCGGGTGCTCGTCGCGGCCCCTAGTCGGGTTGTGACAGCAGATCGACGCTCCGTCGATCTGTTCGATGCTCCGTCCTTTGTGCCTGCCGGGCTGAAATTATATAAGTTGCAAAATTTTAGTTTTTCTTCCATTCTTTTCACTCTCAAAAACCCTAAGTACGAAAATATCTCTCTAGGGCTCCAACACTAAGGTAAGAACATCTTAATCATTGATTATCGATCCTAACAACAAACCCATGATTCTTAACATGATTCTTGTGACTAAAACCTAGGGTTTGCAACATAATTCTTCCTAAAGTGATTCAAGCTAGGATTTGGGTGTTCTTCACTAGGAAAGTGAATTGTTAAACCTTTTTTAACACACTAAGGTATGTCTCTATTTTAACAACCTTATCATGGATATATGTTTTCTTCTCAAAGGTTCTTTATTGAATAAAAAGGTGAACTCTTCATGCAAAAACCTAATTCATGTCTTTGCTTGTAGTTAGTGTGCGTGAGGGGACAAGCTCACATTAAACCTTGATTGTATTATCCTCTATATACGTATATGAAATCATAATCGTTTTCTTCTATAAGAGATGATCAGTGATGATGGTTAATTGTTGGTATTGATGATTTTACAAAGAAACTAAGACAAAGGAATCTTGTTTAAAGAAGTGGAAACGTTTTCAGGATTATCTATGAAACTATGGATTTTCATAATGGCATAATGAACTTTAATGCTATTTGATGGTGTGACTACTTTGAGATAAATTGTGAATCGGCTTCTATGCTATGAACTTTGTTGTTGTGTTTGGCCTAGCTACTCAGGAGGAAGGGTAGCCACTGTGGATCCTAGTGTGATAATGCCTAGCCATTCGGGAGGAAGAGTGGCCACTTCCGGGTTCGCTACCTGGGGTATGATTATGCCTAGCTATTCGGGAGGAAGGATAGCCACCGTTGAATTTCATATTCCGGTGTGGTGCGCTGTGACAAGAGAACCTCTACGGTCACCCCTTTGATGTGCTTGATTCTTGGGCCTGTATTGGCATGTGTGATATTCTTATTTTCTCATGAAATTGTTGTTGTTAACTATGATTAATTGAAAGGCATATTTGAAGTTGTACCTTGACAAGAGGCCTTATAATCAATTATTATAATTCTTATTGAGATACACAAACTGAATAAATGTTATTACATTGGTTTTCACATGATTTTCAAGACTAATTTCTTTATGTATTATTGTACTTTATTTTCATATGACTTGTTGTCCCCGAGGCACTCACTGTGTACGAAATACTCAGGCATACCATTGTTGTTTTTGATGGTATGTTAGGTAACGGTGAAGAGCAAGTTTTTGATACTTCGGGCGTTTAGGAAGGACTTGAGGTTGCTGTTGATTGGGTGAGCCCACACATTCATTCGTGGGGCACCCTACTTAGTTAATTCCATTTATTTATATTAGTTTCCGGGCTGCGTCCCGATGAGTTAGACATTTATTCCTTATTCTTAGAAGCTCCTTAGTATACATTCGAATGTGGGTAGAAGAAGAGTTGTTGTTTAACTCTTTCACGCACACTATGATGCTTTGGTTGAATTATTTAAATTATAAAGACTTTCGCTGATTTAACTCTTATATTCATGATCTGTTTGCATTTATTTTATTAAATTGTTGGAGGCGAATGTTGAACCTGGCAGGTTCAAGTGTTATTATTGCATCATTTAGGTTCTTCTGATGTTGTTCATTACGTCGGATGCCGGTCACATCTAGGATGGGTTTTGGGGCGTGACACAACTAATCCATGCCCATAATTATATCGAAATCTAGCATTTCCAGCTCAACTAAATCAACTTTAGTCTGGCGGTCACATATCACAATTACACAATTTTTGTACACTTGTCTAGCTATCACGGGATCACTAACCGGAGTAGATACCTCAAAAGGTTTAATTGGCTTGGGTTTTACCCCAATTTAACCAGCAACATACGGAGTAAGATAAGATAATGTTGAGCCCGGATCTATCAATGCATATACATCATGAGAAAATACGAATAATGTACCTGTAACCACATCCGGGGAGGACTCAAGATCCTGTCGTCCGGCTAAAGCATAGATACGGGCCTGAGTGGCACCTGAAGTAGATGCTCCCCCTCTGCCTCTACCTCGACCTGCTGGGATCTGGGGAGACTTCCCTACCGGGTGCACTGAAGAGGAACCAGCTGCTGATCCTGTGGGCTGAACCGCACCTCTACCATACCTCGATTGACAATCACGCATCAAGTGCCTAGCCTGTCCACAAACATATGAAGCATCCGTGCCTTGGCGATATAGCCCCGAATGTAATTTTCTACACTAACTACATTGTGGAACTGGTGGTCTCCTCTGACTATAATCACCCCCAAACTGGGAACCTAAAGCTCTCGAGCTCTGACCTGCCCTGAATAAATGGAGCGGTCAGATCTCCTACCTGCAAATCGTGGAGGTGCACTAGTCACCGACTTGCCTGAGTGTCTAGAATGTGACTGCCTTGATCCCCCTGTATAGTCGCTACCGACACCCATAGATCTGGCCCTTTTAATTTTCCCACGATCACCCCTTTGCGGATGTTGTTGTTCATCTAAATTTTGGGCATGGGCTTGAATGCAGGAAATATCCATCCCGTTTTGCAATGAAGCCGTTAAACAGTCTTTAAACAAATGCGGCCCTAGGCCACTCACAAATCTGTGCACTTTATCTCCCATGTCGGCCACCATAGTCGGAGCATATCTAGCCGATGAACTAAACTGAAGGATATACTCCCGAGCACTCATATTACCTTGCTTCAAATTTAGGAACCTATCCGCTCTAGCTTGGCGGACCACAGGTGGCAAATAGTGGCGGATGAAAGCATCTAAAAATTCTTGCCAAACGGGAGGAGGCGCATTCTCTTTTCTTGATGATATCTAATTTTTATACCATAAGACCGCCACATCCCAGAGTCTATAAGATGCCAACTCCACAAATTCAGTTTTGGAGGCATGAATAATATTCAATGTTCTCAACATTTCATCAATGAAACCTTGCGGGTCTTCATCCGGCTTTGACCCGAAAAACTCCGGAGGATTCAAACTCATAAAACCACGGGCTCTAGTACTAACTGCCCTGTCACCTAAACCCGAAATCTGCCGCTGTGCTTGGGCGGCAACTAACTGCGTCAATAAGTGGATAGCCTCGGTCACTTGTTGACCCGAAGTAACCGGTGGAGGAACTGGAGGCATAGGAGCTGGAGCTGAAACCCCTTCTTGTTCTTCTATAATAGGCGGAGTAGAAGAGGTATTAGATGGAGCCTCATTATGTGATTCACCCTCTTCTACATTCATTGGCGGCTCCCTTTCTACCCGCCTTTTCATCATAATCTTACCCTTCTGGGCGGCTGTAGCTTTTCCCTTTGGCGGCATCTCTGAAATCATAACATACTATTAGGGAGGAGAAAATCTTATACACGGCTCTATCGCACAATCTCATAAGAAGAAGAATGGTCATTTTTCCTAAATGGCCTGTAGCCTCCTATTTATAAGTGTGGCGCGCAACACACCATAAACAAGACTCTACTTGACACGGCTCGTAGACACTTCCTAGGACTGAACTGCTCTGATACCACTTTTGTCACGACCCGACTAGGGGCCATGACGGGTACCCGAGGCTAACCACCGAGCACCGCTCATACCATTACCCATCGTACACATCAAGCATTCATACACTAATCTTATACTCAAATCATAGGAAAGCCATTTTCACTTTGAAATATGATTACCTTTATATACATAAGCCCTTCGGCTATTTAAATATTACATATATACACGGGGGAAAATCGTGAGACCATACTACCCACACATGCGTATCTACGAGCCTCTACTAGAGTACTAGACATATGGACGGGACAGGATCCCGTCATACCCAAAACATATATACACAAAAGAATAAATCAATGGCACCTCCGGAACAATGGAGTGCTCTCAAAATCTGCTAGTAGCTCCTACGAGTCTGGATCACCTCTCTGTCTACCTGTGGGCATGAACACAGCGTCCAAAGAAAACGGACGTTAGTACGAACATTGTACTGAGTATGTAAAGCATGAATGAAATGAACATAATAGAGAAATCATAAGGCATGAGATAAAGAAATAACCTGCTTAACCTTTTAGAGTAAATGCATTTTATACTTATTACATTTATTATCATAACACACATATCATCGTAACACATATACCATCATCGTTAACCCGCGTCCGGGTAACCATCATATGCCGCCCACTAGTGGTGTCATGCCCGACCCTCTAGGCTCTGTGTAAACATAGCAGCCAGCCTTAGTGGTGACATGCCCGGCTATTTAGGCACAGTGGAATAGTATGCAGCCCACCTTCACGATGACATGCCCGGCCAATTAGGCACGGTGGGATCGTATCACCATATAGTCAACATAAACTTATCATTATCATTCATCTCATAGGCATATCATAACCTTATCATAAACTTAGCATCATCATACATTCATCATTAAACATACATTAAAGCTTGAAGGTAACCATGGCTATGTCGGGGCGATATGAGGTCGTGAACCCCCGACTACGTTATGGAGTGATGATAATCATCTCATCTCACCTTGAAGGGACTAACATTTTAAGGTGAGAGTACACAAGGAAAAGCATCAATGAAAACATACTTAGGATCATTAACGTCATGGACATCATACCTCAATTTAAGATTCTTTGTACTTAAACTCCTCATCATCATTATCATGCTCGTATCGTATCTCTTTTCTTTACCTTATGCATATATAGCTCGTTATAGTGATGGACTCATAGTTCTTTTATTTAGGATGATCATGGGAAAATAGGAGGATTCATTCCATAGGAGTCATGCCATAGAAGGAAAGGATTATCCTTACATACCTTTTCGTTTAGCTATTCTATCGCTTGGTCGTTCTCCTCCAACACTCACGTTTCTACCTTCAAGAGAGTTCTCATCAACATTAGCTAATCGATTATATGAACGTGCTTACTAATGCTAGAGAAAATTGGGCAGAATTTTCTTTGTTTATACAACTTTCCTCATATTACATATCAACTCCCAAACATCCATAACAACATCACAATATCATAAGGAACAATCATCATTCATCTACGTTATCCACATTTCACAATTTCACTTCAATTCCTCCATAATCATGGTCATAGTACACTATTACATTTTCTCACATATAATGCTTATCACATGTCCTAAATTTCATTTATAACATAATTATAATCACAACATATCAATATTCATGACTTATTCCAAACTGCCACTCAAAATGTCACTATCCTCACATTCATGACCCATTTTCTATATCCTTCTACAATCCAAGTCTTTCAACCTCTCATTACTTTAAACAACATGGAATGATCATAAAACTTACCTTAGATAGTGTAAGAATAAACCTTGAGCGGAGATACTCCTCTTGCACCAAAACCCTAGCTTCACTTCTACTTAGATTCCTTGTCTTGGATGAACTCCAGTGAGCTTCTTACACTTAAATCTCTTGGTTTGATGAAGTTGATCTTGAATCTCTTTTGAGTTCTTATGGATGAAGTGTGTGAAACCCTATAGAAGCCTTGAGAGAGATGAAGAAGTGTGGGAAATGAAATTAGTGAAGTGGGAACAGGTATTTATACTTGTAACTAATCAGCCCGTCGGGCATTATACGTGTCACGACCCGACTAGGGGCCATGACGGGTACCCGGGGCTAACCACCGAGCACCGCTCATACCATTACCCATTGTACTCATCAAGCATTAATTCATTAATCTTATACTCAAATCATAGGAAAACCATTTTTCACTTGGAAACATATTTACCTTTATATGCATAAGCCCTTCGACTATCAAAATAATGTACATACATCGTGAGACCATGCTACCCACATATACGTATCTACGAGCCTCTACTAGAGTACTATACATATGGACGAGACAGGACCCCATCATGCCCAAAACATATATATATATATATATATATATATATATATATATATAGACACACACAAAAGGATAAATCAATGGCACCTCCGGAATAATGGGGTGCTCTCAAAGTCTGCTAGTGGCTCCTACGAGTCTGGATCACCTCTCTGCCTACCTGTGGGCATGAACACAGCGTCCAAAGAAAACGGACGTCAGTACGAACATTGTACTGAGTATGTAAGGCATGGATGAAATGAACATAATAGAGAAATCATAAGACATAAGATGAAAATATAACCTGCTTAACTTTTAAGAGTGGATGCATTCCTTACATAGCTCATATATATTCGTAGTACATGTATCATCATATCATATATATATATCATCATCGTTAACTCGCGTCCGGGTAAACCTCATACGTCGCTCACTAGTGGTGATCATGCCCGACCTTCTACGCGCGGTGGAATCATAAGCAGCTTGCCTTAGCGGTGACATGTCCGACCATTTGGGCACGGTGGAATCACAACTAGCCCGCCTTTGCGGTGACATGTCTAGCCATTTAGGCACGGTGGAATTGTAGCATCGTGAGAACATCATAAACGTAACATTACTATACATCTCATAGGCATATCATGACCTTATCATAACTTAGAATCATTACACATTTATCATCAAAACATACATTAGAACTTGAAGGTAACTATGGCGATGTCGGGGTGACATAAGGTCATGAACCCTCGATTACATTATGGAGTGATCATAATCATTATGTCTCACCTTGAGGGGACTAACATTTTAAGGTGAGTGTACACAAGGAAAAGATCAATGGAACCGTGCTTAGGATCATAAACCTCATGGACATCGTATATTACTCGAGGATTCTCTATCATTAAACTCAGCATCATCATTATCATGCTCATATCGTATCTCTTTTCTTTATCATATGCGTATGTTGCTCTTTATAGTCATGGACTCGTAATTTCCGTTATTTAGGAAGATTATGGAAAAATAGGAAGATTCATGCCATAGGAATCATGCCTTAGAAGGAAAGGATTAGCCTTACATATCTCTTTCGTTTAGCTATTCTATCGTTTGATCATTCTCCTTCGATGCTCGCGTTTCTACCTTCAAGAAAGTTCATATTAACATTAGCTAATCGATTATAAGAACATGCTTACTAAGGCTAGAGAAAATTGGGCAGCATTTCCTTTGTTTATACAACTTTCCTCATATTACATATCAACTCTCAAACCTCCATAACAACATTCACAATATTATAAGCAACAATCGTCATTTATCTACATTATCCACATTTCATAATTTCACTTCAATTCCTCCATAATCATGGTCATAGTACACTATTACGTTCACTTATATACAATGTTTATCCCATGTTCTTAATATCATTTATAACGTGATCATAATCATAACATATCAAGAATCATGACTCAATCCAAGCTACTACTAAAAAATGACACTATTCCCACATTCTTGACCCATTTTCTATCTCTTTATACAATCCAAGTCTTTCAACCTCTCAATACCTTAAATAACATGGAAAGACCATAAAACTTATCTTAGATAGCGTAGGGATAAGCCTTGGGTGGAAATACTTCACTTGAGCCAAAACCCTAGTTCACCTCAAATGAAATTTCTTGACTTGCATGATCTCTAATGAGTTTCTTCCAATTGGTTGTCTTAGTTTGATGAAGTTGATCATAAATTTCTCTTGTGTTCTTATGGATGAAGCGTGGAGAGGGTTCTAGAGAGTTCTTGAAGTGTTGGGTGAAAATGAAATGAAATAATGAACTTGGTCCCCTTTTTAATAACTTAAAAATCTGATCCGTCGAGAAAATATACAGACACTTATACGGTATGTATAAACTTATACGGTCCGTATAAGTGACCGTGAAATCGCCGCTTTAACATCTCGCTTCTTTGGCCATTATATGGCACATTATACGGTCCGTATAAGTGACTGTATAATCCCATCAGTGAGGGACCTTCACTGTGATGGTTCTGCGGACCATTATACGGACCGTATAATCGGCCGTGTAACCCATCTTTTCTCTAATCTTGTTCTCATCACTTCGTTTGATCTCCAATCCTTATGGACCCTTCTTGATACTTTTTTAACACCTCATTAACGATCTAAGGGACGTTATAATTCTTCTCTAAGACACTATTAAATCATCATTAACTTATTACTCGTAAATCCTTTCCGGTACACATCGTATGCCTTGCCCTCTCTTGGCAAACTTTCTCCTTTTACTCCGAATGTCTTTGCAAATCTCAATTAGGGTCATCAAATGTCATTTCTCACTTATTTCAATATCGTATACTTCATGCCTTTCGTTAGTCTATTCACTGTGCACCAACGGGGAATTTTCCGGGGTGTAACATTCTTCCCCCCTTTTGGAACATTCGTCCTTGAATGTTAAGCACTCGGGAATTCTAGGAAAATTTCACTAGAGTTTCCCCTATAATATTGCACTACCATCCTGTCACAACAGCCCACAATAACATTGCCTTACAGGGCCATAAGACAATAGCAATATAAGTTGGCCACACACGACCCTTATGCATAAAAAGAAAACATACATACCTCATAATCCCGATGTTTCATCGTGGATCTCTTCTGGGGGCTGAAATAAGTGCGGGTATTTGGATTTCATACTCTCTTCTGCTTCCCAAGTCATTTTTTCTCGGTTGTTATTTCGCCATAAGACTTTAACTGAGGCTACTTCTTTATTTCAAAGTCTCCGTACCTGCCTGTCTAATATGGAAATGGGCACTTCTTCATAGACTAGCTTTTCTATCACTTGAACATCATCTATTGGAACAATCCTCGTAGGATCTCCAACACACTTGCGGAGCATTAAAACATGGAAAACTGGATAGACTAATTCAAGTTCTAGAGGCAAGTCCAATTCATAAGCTACTTGACCCACCTTGCGGATAATCTTATAAGGTCCAATGTATCGAGGACTTAACTTCCCTTTCTTACCAAATCTCATCACTCCTTTCATTGGTGACACCTTTAAGAATACCCAATCATCAACTTGAAATTCTACGTCTCGCCGGCGGTTGTCCGCATAAGATTTTTGGCGACTTTGGGCTGTCAATAATCTATCTCGGATCACCTTGAATTTTTCTACTGCTTGTTGAATTAACTCAGGGCCTATTAGCTGTACTTCTCCTATTTCAAACCAACCAATTGGGGATTTGCACTTCCTTCCATATAGAGCTTCATACGGAGCCATTTGGATACTGGAATGGTAGCTATTGTTGTATGCAAACTTGATTAGTGGTAAGTGGTCATCCCAACTACCACCAAAATATATAACACATGCTCTTAGCATATCCTCCAAGGTCTGAATAGTACGTTCGGCTTGCCCATCAGTCTGCGGATGAAATGCCGTGCTAAGCTTTACTTGAGTACCTAGACCTTCTTGGAAAGATTTCCAGAACTTAGCTGTAAATTGTGATCCTCTATCTGTGATAATGGATATCGAAATACCATGGAGTCGCACAATCTCCTTGAGATACAACCTTGCATAATCTTCTGCTGAGTATGTGGTTGTAACTGGAAGAAAATGAGCTGCTTTCATCAATCTATCCACAATCACCCATATAGAATCATACTTTATTTGGGAACGAGGTAATCCCACAATAAAATCCATATTGATCACTTCGCATTTCCAAGTAGGGATTTCCATTGCCTGCAATAATCCTCCTAGCTTTTCAGTTTTGATTTTCACTTGCTGGCAATTTGGACATTGAGCTACAAATTCTGCTATGTCTTTCTTCATGCCATCCCACTAATATATTAACTTGAGATCATGATACATATTAGTTGCACTTGGGTGAATAAAATACCGAGAATAATGAGATTCTTCGAGGATTCGATGACGTAATTCTGCAACATTCGGAACACATAGCCTGCCTCGGTATCTAAGAATTCCATCCATAGAAGTTTCAAATGGAGACTTCTCTTTTTCATGAAATGTGTCTCTATAATGGCTCAACTGAGGATCTTCATATTGACGCTCTTTTACTTCCATATTCAGGGACGAAACTATGGGATTATTAATACCAATTCCTGCACTACCCGAATCAATTAAACGTACTCCAAGATTAGCTAGTTGGTGGATCTCATGAATTAATTCTTTCTTCTCCGAAGGAACTTCACATAGGCTGCCCATCGATCGGCGGCTAAACGCATCAGCTACTACATTTGCCTTTCCGGGGTGGTATAAAATACTCACATCATAATCTTTCAATAATTCTAACCACCACCTCTGTCGCAGATTTAACTCCTTCTGTTTGAAAATGTATTGAAGACTCTTGTGATCTGTATAAATATCGACATGTACACCATACAAGTACTGTCTCCACATCTTTAATGCATGAATAACTGCAACCAATTCGAGATCATGAGTTGGGTAGTTCTTTTCATATTTCCGCAGCTCTCTCGAAGCACAAGCGATGACTTTACCGTGTTGCATTAACACACATCCTAACCCAATATCGGAAGCATCACAATATACAACATAACCATCTGGCCCTTTTGGGAGTGTTAAGACCCGAGCTGAATTTAACCTATCCTTTAATTCCTGAAAGCTACGCTCACAAGCATCATTCCACTGAAATTTAGTTAACTTCTAGGTTAGCTTCGTCAATGGGGCGGAAATAGAGGAAAATCCTTCTACGAACCTTCTATAGTATCCTGCCAATCCAAGAAAACTACGGACTTCTGTAGGCATCGTCGGCCTTGACCAAGTCTTTACAGCTTCAATTTTCTGAGTATCAACTCGAATGCCATCATCTGAAATAACATGACCCAAAAATGTCACAAAATTCAGCCAAAACTCGCACTTTGAGAATTTTGCATACAATTCTCGAGTTCGAAGAATTCCTAGAACAATACGTAAATGGTCTGCATGTTCTCATTCTGTGCGAGAGTATACCAGAATATCGTCAATGAATACTATTACGAAAAAATCCAAGAGAGGCCTGAATACGTTATTCATCGAATTCATGAACACTGCCGGAGCGTTAGTTAGCCCAAATGACATCACCCGAAATTCATAATGGCCATATCTCGTTCTAAAAGTTGTTTTGGGAATATCTTCTTCTTTAAATCTCACTTGGTGATAACCTGACCTCAAGTCTATTTTGGAAAACCACTTGGCACCCTGTAGTTGATCAAATAAATCATCAATTCTCGGAAGAGGATATTTGTTCTTTATCGTCACCTTATTCAACTGCCTATAGTTGATGCACATTCGTAGGGAGCCATCTTTATTTCTTACAAATAGGACAGGTGCTCCCTATAGTGATGAACTGGGTCTAATAAACCCCTTCTCAAGCAAATCTTTCAACTGTACCTTTAACTCTTTCAATTCTGCCGGAGCCATTCGGTAAGGAGGAATAGAAATAGGCTTGGTATCCGGCAAGATATCCATAGCGAAATCAATCTCTCTTTCTGGAGGAAGGCCTGGAAGTTCATCTGGAAATATATCTGAAAATTCATTCACTACCGGAACGGATTGAAAAGTTGGAGACCTTGCTTCGGTGTCATGAACTCGGACTAAGTGATAAATATAGCCTTTTGCTATCATCTTTCTTGCCTTAAGGTAGGAAATAAACCTACCTCTTGGAGATGCTGTATTACGCTTCCATTCAAGCACGGGCTCTCCCGGAAATTGAAATCTAACTACTTTCATTCGACAATCAACATTAGCATAACATGAGGCCAACCAATCCATACCCATAATCATATCGAAATCTAACATTTCCAGCTCAACTAAATTAGCTTTAGTCTGGCAATCTCATATCACAATTACATAATTTTTGTACACTTGTCTAGCTATCACGGGATCACAAACCGGAGTAGATACCTCAAAAGGTTTAATTGGCTCGGGTTTCACTCCAATACGACCAGCAACATACGGAGTAATATAAGATAGGGTAGAACCCGGATCTATCAATGCATACACATCATGGGAAAATACGGATAATATACCTGTAACCACATCCGGGGAGGACTCAAGATCCTGTCGTCCGGCTAAAGCATACATACGGGGCTGAGTGGCACCTGAAGTAGATGCTCCCCCTCTGCCTCTACCTCGACCTGCTGGGATCTGGGGAGTCTTCCCTACCGGGTGCACTGAAGAGGAACCAACTGCTGATCCTGTGGGCTGAATCGCACCTCTACCATACCTCGAGGGACAATCACGCATCAAGTGCCTAGCATATCCACAAACATAGCAAGCGTCCGTGCCCCGGCGACATGGCCCCGAATGTAATTTTCTGCACTAACTACATTGTGGAACTGGTGGTCTCCTCTGACTATAATCACCCCTAAACTGGGAACCTGAAGCTCTCGAACTCTTACCCTGTCCTGAAGGAATGGAGCGGTCAAATCTCCTACCTGCAAATCGTGGAGGTGCACGTCGACTGGCCTGAGTGTCTGGGATATGTCTGCCTCGATCCCCCTCTATAATCACTACCTGCCCCCATAGATCTAGCCCTCTTGCTTTGCCCTCTATCAATATCACGATCACCCCTTTGTGGATGTTGTTGTCCTTCTAAATTCTAGGCATGGGCTTGAATGCGGGAAATATCCATTCCGTCTTGCAACGAAGCCGTCAAACAATCCTTAAATAAATATGGCCCTAAGCCACTCACAAACTTGTGCACCCTATCTCCCATGTCGGCCACCATAGTCGGGGCATATCTAGCCAATGAATTGAACTGAAGGCTATACTCCCGAGCACTCATATTTCCTTGTTTCAAATTTAAAAATCTATCCGCTCTAGTACGGCGGACCTCAGGTGGCAAATAGTGCCGGATGAAGGCATCTACAAATTCTTTTCAAATGGGAGGAGGGCGTTCTCTTTTCTTGATGACGTCTAATTATTGTACCATAGGACTACCACATCCCGGAGTCTATACGATGCCAACTCCACAGATTCAGTTTCGGAGGTATGAATAATCTTCAATGTTCTCAACATTTCATCGATAAAACTTTGCGGGTCTTCATCCGGCTTTGACCTAAAGAACTCCGGAGGATTCAAACTCATGAAATCAGGGCTCCAGTACTAACAGCCATGGCGCTTGAACCCGAACCATGCCGTTGTGCCTGGGCGGCACCTAACTACGTCAATAGATGAATAGCCTCGGTCACTTGTTGACCCGAAGTAGCCGGTGGAGGAACTGGAGGCATAGGAGCTGGAGCTAAAGCTCCCTCTTGTTCTTCTAAATTGGGCCGAGTGGAGGAAGTATTAGATGGGGCCTCATTATGTTATTCGACCTCATCTACATTCATTGGTGGCTCTCTCTCTATCCGTCTTTTCATCGTAATCTTTCCCTACTAGGCGGCTATAACGTTTTCCTTTAGTGGCATTTCTGAAATCATAGCACACTATTAGGGAGGATATAATCTTATAACACAGCTCTATCGCACGATCTCTTAAGATGAAAGATGGTTATTTTTCCTAAATGCCTTGTAGCCTCCTGTTTACTAGTGTGGCACGCAGCACACTATAAATAACACTCTACTATACATGGCTCGTAGACACTTCCTAGGACTGAACTGCTCTAATACCACTTTTGTCATGACCCGACTAGGGGCCATGACGAGTACCCGGGGCTAACCACCGAGCACCGCTCATACCATTACCCATCGTACTCATCAAGCGTTCATTCATTAATCTTATACTCAAATCATAAGAAAACCATTTTTCACTTGGAAACATAATTACCTTTATATACATAAGCCCTTCGGCTATCAAAATAATGTACATACATCGTGAGACCATGCTACCCACACATACGTATCTACGAGCCTCTACTAGAGTACTAGACATATCGACTGGACAGGACCCCATCATGCCCAAAACATATAAATATATATACACACACAATAGAATAAATCAATAGCACCTACGGAATAATGGGGTGCTCTCAAAGTCTGCTAGTAGCTCCTACGAGTCTGGATCACCTCCCTGCCTACCTGTCGGCATAAACATGGCGTCCAAAGAAAACGGACGTCAGAACGAACATTGTACTGAGTATGTAAGGCATGGATGAAATGAACATAACAGAGAAATCATAAGACATAAGATGAAAATATAACATGCTTAACTTTTAAGAGTGGATGCATTCCATACATATCTCATATATATTCGTAGTACATGTATCATATATATATATATATATATATATATATATATATATCATCATCATCGTTAACTCGCGTCCGGGTAAACCTCATACGCCGCTCACTAGTGGTGATCGTGTCCGGCCTTCTAGGCGCGGTGGAATTATAAGCAGCCCGCCTTTGTGGTGACATGTCCTGCCTTGTAGGCACGGTGGAATTGTAGCATCGTGAGAACATCATAAACTTAACATTACTGTACATCTCATAGGCATATCATGAACTTATCATAACT
This sequence comes from Lycium barbarum, assembly GCF_019175385.1. NCBI lineage: Eukaryota > Viridiplantae > Streptophyta > Magnoliopsida > Solanales > Solanaceae > Lycium > Lycium barbarum. The sequence continues at coordinate 105,683,824 of NC_083344.1, read as the reverse complement.
TAGCATCATTATACATTTATCATCAAAACATACATTAGAACTTGAAGGTAACTATGGCGATGTCGGGGTGACATAAGTTCGTGAACCCCCGATTACATTATGGAGTGATCATAATCATTATGTCTCACCTTGAGGGGACTAACAGTTTAAGGTGAGTGTACACAAGGAAAAGCATCAATGGAACCATGCTTAGGATCATAAACCTCATGGACATCGTATATTACTCGAGGATTCTCTATACTTAAACTCATCATCGTCATTATCATGCTCGTATCGTGTCTCTTTTCTTTATCATGTGCGTATGTAGCTCTTTATAGTCATGGGCTCGTAATTTTCGTTATTTAGGAAGCTTATGGAAAAATAAGAAGATTCATACCATAGGAGTCATGCCTTAGAAGGAAAGGATTAGCCTTACATACCTAATTCGTTTAGCTATGCTATCGTTTGATCGTTCTCCTTCGATGCTCGCGTTTCTACCTTCAAGAAAGTTCATATTAACATTAGCTAATCGATTATAAGAACATGCTTACTAAGGCTAGAGAAAATTGGGTAGCATTTCCTTTGTTTATACAACTTTCCTCATATTACATATCAACTCTCAAACCTCCATAACAACATTCACAATATTATAAGCAACAATCGTCATTCAACTACATTATCCACATTTCACAATTTCACTTCAATTCCTCCATAATCATGGTCATAGTACATTATTACGTTCACTCATATACAATGTTTATCCCATGTTCTGAATATCATATCATAATCATAAAATATCAAGAATCATGACTCAATCCAAGCTACTACTCAAAAATGACAATATTCCCACATTCATGACCCATTTTCTATCTCCTTCTACAATCCAAGTCTTTCAACCTCTCAATACCTTAAATAACATGGAAAGACCCTAAAACTTACCTTAGATGGTGTAGGGATAAGCCTTGGGTGGAAATACTTCACTTGAGCCAAAACCCTAGTTCACCTCCCATGAAATTTCTTGACTCTGATGATCTCTAATGAGTTTCTTACACTTGATTTTCTTAGTTTGATGAAGTTGATCATAAATTTCTCTTGAGTTCTTATGGATGAAGAGTGGAGAGGGTTATAGAGAGTTCTTGAAGTGTTGGGTGAAAATGAAATGAAATAATGAACTTGGTCCCCTCTTTAATAACTTAAAAATCTGATCCGTCGGTAAAATATGCGGACACTTATACGGTCCGTATAAACTTATACGGTCCGTATAAGTGACCGTGAAATCGCCGCTTCAACATCTCGCTTCTGTGAACATGATACGGCACATTATACGGTCCGTATAAGTGACTGTATAATCCCATCAGTAAGGGACCTTCACTCTGACGATTCTGCAGACCATTATACGAACCGTTTAACATTATACGAACCGTATAATCAGTCGTGTAACCCATCTTTTCTCTGTTCTTGTTCTCGGCACTTCGTTTGATCTCCAATCCTTATGGAACCTTCTTGATACTTGTTTAACACCTCATTAACGATCTAAGGGACGTTATAATTCTTCTCTAAGACACTATTAAATCATCATTAACTTATTACTCATAAATCCTTTCCGATACACATCGTATGCCTTGCCCTCTCTTGGAAAACTTTTTCCTCTTACTCCGAATGTCTTTGAAAATCTCAATTAGGGTCATCAAATGTCATTTCTCACTTATTACAATACCGTATACTTCATGCCTTTCTTTAGTCTATTCACTATCCACCAACGGGGAATTTTTCGGGGTTTAACAATATGGACCCGTTATATGGTCCGTATAAGATTGTACGGTCTGTATAAGTGTCCGTGATTCACCATTAGCCAAGACACCATTTCTTTTGGGTGTTATACGGACCCTTATATTGACCGTATAATGTTATACGGACCGTATAAGTCAGTCGTATAACCCCATTCCTCTGAAGTGATTTCCATCATTCGTTTGTTCTCCAATCCTTATGGAACCTTCTTGACACTTGTTTAACACTTCATTACCAATCTAAGGATAGTTATAACTCCTCCTTAAGACATCATTAAGTCAACATTAGCTCGATACTTTACGAAACTTTTCCAAAACACAACATAAGCTTTGCCAACCTTAAGGAACTTTTCCTCTCACTTCCCACGTCTTTGGAATCTTAATTAGGATTATCTAATGCCATTTCTTACTTATTGAAACATCGTGTACTTCATGCCCTTCGTTATTCTATCTATTATACGGCGACATAAAATTCTTCGAGGTGTAACAATCGAGGACAACGCCTTCCGAATCGGGCTCGAAGGTACCCTACATTCCGCCTTTATATGGTATAGGTTTTGTCTTTCCAATACAAGCTATGGCTTCGGATGAGACCATTATTTACATACAAGACTCGCCGCCTCAAACAGTAGATATTCCATCCAACAGCGCTAGGGCTAAAAGCAAAATGGCTGAAGGGTCTGTGGGACTAGAAGAGGTAACCGGTCATCCGACCGAGAAAGATGATGTCCCCGGACGTGGGATGTTCGGGATTCGAGCACTTATCCATCCCCGTGGCCGATCGCTTCAGGGTTAATTCTGGCCCTAGATTGGAGAAAACCTTTTCGGCCGCCAGCGTAGACCCAAATCGAAAAAGGCTGGTCTCGTTTGTGTTGTCGGCCAATATGAACAAGTTATCTGGGCCAGACGGGGTGGCCAGTTACCTGTATCCTTTGGTGATCGAAGATGATCGGAAGAAAATAAGGGAGGTCAGCGAATCCTGTCTCTTCAACGAGTCTCAACAAGCTTTGAACTTGGTATGTCTTGTTCCCTTTGATTTTACGCTTAACTTTATTTTCCTGTCTTATCCTAAGAATTCCTTCTCTTTCTCTTTTAAGCCTCTATGCTCCATCACACAAGCTTTCACCGACTTAGGTTGGGGGTGGACCGTCTCAAGGAGCAGCTCGAGAAGAAGACTCAGGACGTGGATGCGCTCAGGGATCTGTATCAGTAGAAACTGGAGTATATCTCTATTACACCTTGTAGTTTTTACACGCTGGGATTCGCTAGGTGTTAGTTGTTCAATTGTGGACCCTGGAGTTGTTGTCAAAGATATATGAGATTATGTGTAAGCATCTCGTGATTATGAGGGTTTAAGTTCATGTAATAGGTCACGGAAGGGGTGGAGAAGAAGTGATATATGAGATTATGTGTAAGCAACTCGTGATTATAAAGGAGTTTAACTTAAAGACTTGAGATAGGTATATAACTATAAGTCTAATAGAAGTATGATTTTTCTTGAATATAGATTTACGAGCTTGGTAGGAAAAGTGTTAAGTAGATAAAGTTAAAGCGGCCAAAGAGATATGTTAAGGCTATCCTTTCTTTCATTTTGGCATGATCCTATGATATGAACGAACAAGCAAGTAAACGAGCTTCCATATTACTCTACTTTTAGAAGCACTAGGAGTACTCCAGTCTTGATTATCCCGTACCCCTGATATTATCTTCCTTCTGTTCATGGGTCTTAAGATTTCATGTATTATTAACGTTAGCTCAGCATTTGTCCACCAGAGTTAGTTTGACAGTATGTTGTTCTGAGAGTTCTATGTATTCATTTTATTTACGCATTGCATTCATATTCATATGAATATTGACCCGTGACCAGAAGGCGTTATATACGCGTATATAATATGTATAAGGGGTACGGGGAAAGGGATAGGAGTTATATATGCATTACCACCTGATCAGCTGGTGCGCTATGACTATGATATATAGATCGGGCCGTACGTTCCTCTGCACTATTATATGATATATGGATCGGGCCGTACGTTCCTCGGCACTATTATATGATATATGGAGCGGGATGAATGTTCCTCAGCACTATTACCTATATATATATATATATATATAGATAGATAGATAGATAGATACAAGAGCATGATTATCACTGAGAGCACGCATGTTATGCCCCCACACAGGCATTGTCAGTATACAGATTTATGCAAGTACTTTCAAATACTCAGACATATAGATGCATACAGACAGTCAGTTGGTTTTGAATTCAGATTCAGTTCATGAGTCTTATGTTTATATTACTTATATGCCTTACATACTCAGTACATTATCCGTACTGACTCCCCTATTGCTCCGGGGCTGCGTTCATGCCCGCAGGTTCAGGTAGACAGAGAGACGATCCAGCTCAATACCCCAGTTATAGTTGGTGCGCTTCACTCGATCCGAAGCTGCGGTTTATTTTGGTATGTTATTTTGGGGTGTATATGCATATATGAGTATGACGGGAGCCCTGTCACGTCATCTCTACAACTTGTACTCCATTAGAGGTTTGTAGATAGTCGTACATAGTTGGGATGTTATGTGGCCTTGACGGCTCTTAATTTATTTTACAGCATATGTAGCGGCCTAATCGGCTTGCATCGTTCTTTTCATCTTATATATGTATAGATTATGCAGAGTTCATGATGACACCCTTTCATGAGTCAATATAAGTTCGGGTTGAACTATTTATGGGCCTTTGTTATTTAATGTCATTCAGATATGAGTATAGGGGTGTTTGGTCACTAGAGATTAGGCACTCATCACGACTCATCGATTTGGGTCATGACAAAAGTGGTATCAGAGCAGTTCCGTCCTAGGGTTGTCTACAGACCGTGTCTAGTAGAGTCTTGTTTATGGGTGTGTCGTGCACCACACTTATAAACAGGTGGTTACAAGACATTTAGGATGTTGCTATTATTTCTATCCTAGATCGTGCGATAGAGCTGTGAGGTAAGAATTTCCATTTTAATAATTTGTTCTGATTTCAGTGATGCCTCGCAAGAAGGCTACAACTGCCCAGAAGGGCTAGGGAGTGGCTGGTGAGCCCAGTTTCTCAGCCAGATGCACCGAGCCAGGATGTGCGGGATGCTGTACAACTATTGACCAGATTGGTAGCCGCTCAGGCCCAGCGGCAGGGAGTCGGCGTTGACCAGGCAGACCGAGCTGGCGGTGAGAGGGTCAAGACTTTCCTTGGGTTAGACCCTCCAGAGTTCTCGGTGTTAAAGAAAAATATGGACCCTCAGGACTTTATTGATAGTATGTAGAGGACCTTGAGGGTTATGCACACTGATGAGGTTGAGTCCGTGGAGTTGGATTTTTATCGGCTCCGTGATATTGGAGTATAGTGGATAAGGCATGAGAGCTGTCTAGGGGAGAGAATGCCCCTCCAGCCGTTTGGCGAGAGTTTTCGGATGTTTTTATTCGCCATTATTTACCACCAGAAGTTGGACGGTCCCGAGCAGATAGGTTCATGCGTATTGAGCAGGGCAATATGAATGTTCAGGAGTACTGTGTACATTTTGATTCTTTGGCTAGATATGCCCCAGCCATGGTGGCTTAGATGAAGGTCAAGGTTCATCGTTTCGTGGTTGGCTTAGGTCCACATTTGATAGATAAGTGTACGACTGCTGCATTACAGCCGGGCATGGATATTTCCCATACACAAGCTTATGCGCAGAACCTAGAAGATCGTAAGGGTCAGTGGAGGACAGAGCGTAAGCGTGACCGGAGCCGTGGTAAGAGGGCTAGATCTTTAGATATTGGGGGTTAATTCAGAAGAGGACAGAGACAGCAGTATTCCCGATATCCACTCCATTCGGCAGGGATTGCACCTCCGCGGTTTTCAGGTCCGAGATTTGATCGGTCTTCCTATTCTGGAGCGGTCTAGAGTTCTCGAGCATCAGGGCCTCAGTATAGACCAGAGTCAGTCCAGGTGAAACCACCTTTTCCTCGGTGTGCCCAGTGTGGTTGGAAACATGCCAGACAGTTCCGACTGGAATCATACGCCTACTATGCTTGTGGTCAGCCAGGCCATAAGATGAGGGGGTGTCCGATGTGGGGTGGTACAGGCATCATTCATCCTAAAAGGTCTATAGCTGGTTCTTCTTCATCTGTATGCCCCCCAAGGCAAGGTTTGCAGACCCCAGCAAGATGAGGTAGAGGAAGGAGTGGAGCATCTAGCTCGAGTGGGCCTCAGCACCATGTTTATGTATTAGACGGTGGACAGGATCGTGAGTCATCTGCTGACGTTGTCACAGGTATATTATCAGTTTCGTCCTATGATGTATACACACTGATTGACCCCAGATCTACTTTGTCATATATTACTTCGTTTGTTGCTGGTAAATTTAGGGTAGAGCCTGAGTCAATTAAATCCTTTGAGGCATCTACGCCAGTTAGCGACCCAGTCATGGCTAGGTGAGTATATCGAACTTGTGTAGTTATAGTGTGTAACCATCATACCGTAGCAGATTTGATTGAATTATATATGATCGATTTTGATGTCATTATGGGTATGGACTGGTTAGCTTCTTGTTATGCTAATGTCGATTGTAAAATGAAGGTTGTCCGGTTCCAGTTTCCAGGTGAACCAGTTTTAGAGTGGGAAGGTAATGCTGCCTCGCCAAGGGGTAGGTTTATTTCTTACCTTAAAGCAAGCAAGATGATTAGGAAAGGGTATATCTATCACATAGTTCGGGTGCAGGATGTACAAATAGAGTCACCAACCCTTAAGTCTATTCCTGTGGCTAATGAATTCCCAGAGGTGTTCCCGGATGAGCTTCCAAGCATTCCGCCAGAGTGGGAGATTGATTTTACTATTGATCTATTACTAGATACTCAGCCAATATCCATTCCTCCTTATAGAATGGCATCTGCCGAGCTGAAGGAATTGAAGGAGCAACTGAGGGATTTACTTGAAAAGGGCTTTATTAGGCCCAGTACATCGTCGTGGGGAGCACCAGTATTATTTGTAAGAAATAAGGATGGCTCCTTGCGAATGTGTATTGATTATAGGCAATTGAATAAAGTGACTATAAAGAATAAGTATCCACTTTCGAGGATCGATGACTTATTTGATCAGTTGCAGGGTGCCAAGTATTTTTCAAAAATAGACTTGAGATCGGGGTATCATCAGGTTAGAGTAAAGGAGGAAAACATTCCGAAGACGGCATTCAGGACTATATATGGGCACTATGAGTTCCGTCATGTCATTCGGACTAACTAATGCCCCAGCTATATTTATAGACTTGATGAACCGTGTATTTAGACCTTTCCTAAATCTGTTTGTGATCGTGTTCATAGATGATATTCTGGTTTATTCATCGTCAGAGACTGGACATGCAGATCATCTATACGTACGGTGCTTAGAGTTCTTCGAGATAGAGAGTTATATGCGAAGTTTTCCAAATGTGCGTTTTGGTTGAATTTTGTGGCTTTTCTTGGTCACATTATTTTAATTGAAGGCATTAAAGTGGACAGTCAAAAGATTGAAGCTGTGAAGAATTGGCCAATGCCCACAATACCAATGGAGATGTGTAGTTTCTTGGGTCTGGCAGGATATTATAGGAGGTTTGTAGAGGAATTTTCTTCTCTTTCAGCCCCACTAACCAAGCTGACTCAAAAATCAGCTAAGTTTCAGTGGACGGATGCATGCGAGCGGAGCTTTCAGACATTAAATAACAAACTGACATCAGCGCCCATCTTGACTCTTCCAGAGGGAACATATGGCTATGTGATATATTGTGATCCTTCAGGTGTTGGATTGGGTTGTGTATTAATGCAACACGGTAAAGTTGTTGCTTATGCCTCCAGACAGCTGAAGAAGCACGAGAAGAATTATCTAACTCATGATCTTAAGTTAGCTGCGGTGATCCATGCCTTGAAAATGTGAAGGTACTACTTATACAGTGTTCACGTTTATATCTATACTGATCACAAGAGCCTCCAGTATATATTTAAGCAGAAGGACTTGAACTTACGACAAAAGCGACGGCTAGAGTTGTTAAAGGATTATGATATTGATATTCTATATCATCCTAGAAAGGCTAATATAGTAGCTAATGCTCTTAGTCGTAAATTCATAGGTAGCATGTCATATGTACAGCCAGAGAAGAGGAAGATGGTCCGCGAAGTTTGTCAATTAGCTAGCCTTGGAGTTTGGCTGTTAGATTCGGGTGATGCAGGAGTTACAGTTCAAGACACAGCGGTGTCATCGTTGGTAGCCAAGATAAAGGAACGCCAGTACGAAGATCCTGTTTTAGTTCATTATCAGGATACAACTCCTCAGAAAGAAAAGACAACTTCTATGATCAAAGGAGATGGATTACTCGAGTATCGAGGTAGATTATGTGTTCCTAAGGTTGCAGGCCTCCGTCAGCAAGTTATGTTGGGAAGCCCACTATTTTGGCTATTCTATTCACCTAGGCACAACAAAAATGTACCATGATTTCAAGAAAATTTATTGGTGGGATGGTATGAAAAGAGATATAGCAGAATTTGTCGCTCAGTGTCCGAATTGTCAGCAAGTTAAGATAGAGCACCAGAAGCCTCGAGGTTTGTTACAGGATATAGAGATTCCAACATGAAAATGAGAGGCAATTAATATGGATTTTATTACAGGTTTTCCCCGTACTCAGCGGAAGTATGATTCAATATGGGTCGTAGTTGGTAGGCTTACAAAGTCAGCCCATTTCTTACCTGTCAGAACTACTTATTCAGGTGAGGACTATGCAAGGCTCTATCTTAGGAAGATTGTACGACTTCATGGTGTTCCTACAACTATTTTTTCTTATAAGGAGCGTAATTTACAGCTAACTTCTGAAAATCTTTCCAGAATGGATTAGGGATTCAGGTGAGTCTTAGTACCGCATTTCATCCGCAAACAGACGGACAGCGGAACGTACTATACAGACACTTGAGGACATGCTAAGAGCTTGTGTGATCGACTTCCGAGGTATCTAGGATGATGATTTGCCTCTTATCGAGTTTGCGGATAATAACAGTTACCATTCTAGTATCCAGATGGCTCCTTATGAGGCTTTATACGGGCGGAGATATAGATCACCTATAGGATGGTATAAGGTTGGACATAATCGATTAGTAGGCCCATACTTCATACAATAAGTGGTTGACAAGGTGAAAGTGATTCAAGAAATACTATTAGCGGCGCAGAGTCGACAGAAATCCTATGCAGATAATCGGCGGCGCAAGTTAGAGTTTGAGGTAGGTGATTGGGTTTTTTTAAAGATCTCTCCTATGAAGGGAGTAATGAGATTTGGCAAGAAGGGTAAGTTGAACCCTCGATATATTGGTCCATATAGAATTATTCGTACAGTGGGTAAGGTAGTATATGAGCTAGAGCTACCTTCTGATTTAGAGTCTGTATATCCAGTGTTCCATGCTCCCTAAGTGCATAGGAGATCCCTCAAGAGTCGTACCAGTTGATTGAGGAATTATCATATAAGGAAATCCCTGCGGCTATACTAGATAGGCAAGTCCACCGGCTACGAACCAAGGATATGGCTTCTGTTAAGGTACTTTGGAGAAGTAATAACATCGAGGAGAAAACTTGGGAGGCAGGAGAGGAGATGAAGACTAAGTACCCACACTTGTTCCCATTGTCCCAGAAGGCCTAGTTTGATACATCATCATCCCCATGTATTGGATTTATTTATAGCTATTGTGATTGGTCGTGTGAGGCCATATTGTTGTATATTTTAGCATGTGCCCTGTGTTGCACTATTTTCGGTTGTTGTGCAGGATGGTAGTGGTGTAGTTACAGGGAAAACTCTGGCAAAATTGTTGTAGAATTCCTAAGAGTTTTAGCATTCGAGGACGAATGTTTTTAAGGAGGGAGGATGTTACACCTCGTAGATTTTGCACGTTGGGATTTGCTAGGTGCTAGTTGTTCAATTATGGACCCTGGAGTTGTTGTCAAAGATATATGAGATTATGTGTAAGCATCTCGTGGTTATGAGGGTTTAAGTTCATGTAATAGGTCACGGAAGGGGTGGAGAACAAGTGAATCAAGGAGATTAAGTTTCCGGAAATCTGCAGAAAAGTTGGATAAGATTTCATATAATAATTTTGGTCTAAATTGGAGAAAGAATATCTTTTAGTATATTAGGAGTTTTGAAGTGAAACAAAAGCCTAAAATGAAGTTCAGGAAGTCTAGTTTCCAACACAATAAACCGTGCATCGATCGGACATCGGAATCAATCATTATGATCATTTCAAGATGGGTTGTCATAGCGGGGAATTAACCCTGCGCGAACGCCAAAAGGTGGCACGAACACGCAGAGGAGAACCCAGCAACTCAGCGTGGACGCACTATAAGGCAGCTCTACCACGCTGAGCAATTTTTAAGTCGGTCTAGGCAGACTCCAGAACGTTATAAAAGAGGGGTTACCCCATTATTTCTTAATCCAAACACCCCAAAACCTCCCCAAACTCTCTGAAATATCTCTCCATCTTCCACCCATAAAATTGTAGCGCGAATTAAGTGGAATCTCCGGATTTAAGTTCGGATAGCGTATAGTTGTGATTATAGTATTGTTTTGCGAAGGATTGTGGCTTGGATCCAAAGTATATATTAAGGATATTGTGGATCTAGCAAGAAAAAGGTATGGGTCTCTCTTATTGATATAGATATCATTGTTTTAAAAGGCAGTGTCAGGACTCGCCCCAGGGCTCGCCTCGGGGCAGGGCAGTGGCAAAACGCCCTGGGGCTAACCTGCGAGGCTTAGTTCCTATGAGGCTTACGCCCTAAGCGCCCAACCGTATGCCCTAAACATGCCTAATGCCCAACTCCCAAGGCTCGCCTAACAGTTCTTACACAAATTATGTTTTAAATTCCTTAATTAAAATCATTCAACCTCATAATTGTTTAACAAAATAATGATACTTAATAGTTTTTCATCTATAGAAATAGAAGATTGGGTGTAATTCATATAACAAGTCGTAGTATTGGATATTTACTATTGGAGAACGTCGTAAGGGTGAATATCACTTAATTTTTTTTTAAAACACATAGCGGCATTGTACATTTTCACTTGTCATTGGTTATAAGTCCTATGTATCAGAATTATCATATAATTTTATTTTTTGTTCATGAAGAAGTTATGTTTTAATTGTAATATTGATAAAGTTATTGATTATTTGCTTATAAGGAGATAAAATGAATAGTGTGATAGTAATAGTGTTTTAAGAAGCTGTGTTTTTTTCTGTGTTTGAAAGTTAAAATGTTAGAATTGTTTTGCATTTCATAATAGCTTTTATTTCATTGTATTGTTTATACTTGCAAAATTATGTTATATAATTACAAGTTATAAGCGGTGTATAATGGATTGCTTTGATCATTTTTTAGTGAGGATCAAGCGCGCGCGCGCACTCACACACAAACACACACACACACAGATATACATACATACATATATATATATATACATATATATATATATATATATATATATATATATATATATATATATATATATATTTCATTTATTTACAGTTTTCTTTATTTTTTTTATTTATTTTACCTATTTAAAAATATTTATTGTAATTATATTATTTTAAGAAATACTAAAAATTAAATACCTATGGGGCTTACGCCTCGTCGAGGCGTATGTAAAACGCCCCGCCTTACGCCACCGCCTTTTAAAAAACTGATTGATATAGGTTTATTTACGGAGACAAAGTTATTAAATAGTCATATAATAAGTGGGTTAGTTGAGAAACTTGGAAAACATCGTGAGGGGTGTTTTATGAAGCATATTGGTATTGATAATGTTGTTTTTGAGGTTGGTATTGTTGTTGTTGTTGTTGGTTATTGAATTGTGATTTCGGGCTAGGTATATAAACAGGAGAGATGCTGCCTAAATTTTGGCAGATTCTAAAGGAGTTTAATTTAAAGACCTGAGATAGGCATATGACTATAAGTCTAACAGTACTATGATTTTTCTTGAATATAGATTTACGAGCTTGGAAGGACAAGCGTTAAGTAGATAAAGTTAAAGCGGCTGAAGAGGTATGTTAAGGCTATCCTTTCTTTCATTTTGGCATGATCCTATGATATGAACGAACAAGCAAGTAAACGAGCTTCCATATTACTCTACTCTTAGAAGCACTAGGAGTACTCCAGTCTTGATGATCCTGTACCCCTGATATTATGTTCCTTCTGTTCATAGGTCTTGATAATTTTGATGTATTATTAACGTTAGCTCGGCAGTTATCCACCAGAGTTAGTGTGACAGTATGTTGTTCTGAGAGTTCTATGTATTCATTTCATTTACGCATTGCATTCATATTCATATGCATATTGACCTGTGACCATAAAGCATTATATACGCGTAGATTATATGTATTGGGGGTATGGGGAAAGGGATATGCGTTATATACACATTACCACCTGATCAGTTGGTGCACCATGACTATGATATATGGATCGGGTCGTACGTTCCTCGACACTATTATATGATATATGGATCGGGCCATACGTTCCTCGGCACTATTATATGATATATTGAGCGGGCTGAACATTCCTCAGCACTATTACCTATATATATACATGAGCATAATTATCACTGAGAGCATGCATGTTATGCTCCCACAGAGGCATTGTCAGTATACAGATTTATGCAAGTACTTTCAGATACTCAGACATACAGATGCATACAGGCAGTCAGTTGGTTTTGAATTCAGATTCAGTTCATGAGTCTTATGTTTATTGTTATATCCCGTATTTTTGTACGTTGGATTATTCGTAAGATAATCGATATAAATTCAAGGACAAGATTATTTTTGGGATATGAGACAAGGACTTTTAATCCCGAATTTTTAATATGGCACGATTTGCTTGTAAAATTCAATTAGTGTAGAAATATTAGTGGAGATTAGGGATTAATTAACCATGATTAGATTATTAAGTGGTGATTATTGATAATTAAGATTAATTAAGTGTACCAAATGGACCCCACTACAACATGGCCAAATCTGATTTGTCCATGCCATAGTGTGGCATGTGTCAACATGGTGGGCAGCATATAAATAGCCTAAGATGACTCATAACTCATATGTTTCATTCACAAAGTTGAACTAGAGAGAGAAGCACTTCATCTTCACCAAAGTTGAGTTGAAAGAGAAAGAACCACACGGCCATGGCAGCAGCTCCTTGAAGCTCACGGCTAGCCCTTTTCAATACCATTAAATTACAAATTTCATCTTGATTTGGAGAAGGAATCATCAACAGCCATGGCTGCTCTCACGGCCAACTTCAAGTGTTGCAAGAAAAAATAAATTCCTAAGGTGTTCTAAGCATTTAAAGGAACAACAAGGTTAGAGTTTAAGTTGAAGAAGATAAAGTGGTGCAAATTTGTATTGATTTCATGGGCTATTTTAGGACTTGTTATGATATTAGGATAGTTTCCTTGCATATAGTAGTTGATGTCGTTGTTGTGTTGTTGCTGATATGAATCACCAAACTTGGAAGAAAGAAGCGCATAACATATCGTATACGAAGCGTATGTGTTCTGCTTGGTATATTCTTAGATGTTTGTGAGATTATCGGGCATTGTTATGTTGTAATTAGGGGCTGTTCGGGGCGTGTTGTTGTTCTTGTTGAATTGGAGGACTAAGTGTAGTTAAGATTATGCATTGTGTTGTTGTAATTGTTGAACTATTATAAGGTCGTTTCGATGAAGTGTTGTGGCTATAGATTATTAAGAATAACTTGAATATGTCGTAGTCGTTATGTTTGCTATTATTGAATGTGGTAATGTGTGGGCTGATTTGGAATGTTGTACGGGTTGTTTCGGGGTATTTTTGAATCTTGTTCGGGCTAGTCTTGATATATTACTTGGACGTGTGGTTGTTGATCTTGATTTGGTCATTTCGTAGTTGGCTTGAATGTGAGGGAAATGAACAATATAGGGAAAATGCCGCCCAATTTTCTAGAAATAAGTCACCAACGTTGAAATACGTTTTAAACCTTTCCGTAGCTTAACCATAGTTCTTAATGTTTTAATATTGTTATACCCCGTATTTCTATACATTCAATTATTCGTAAGCTAATCGATATACGTTTAAGGACAAGTTTAATTGTGGGGTATGAGATAAGGACTTTTATTCCCCGATTTTAATTAGTGTATGACTTGCTTATGAATTTCAATCATTATAGAAATATTATTGGAGATTAGGAATTAATTAACCATGATTAGATTATTAAGTGGGGATTAGTTATTAATTAAGATTAATTAAGTTAGTTAATTAGGCCATTAAGTGGGCCCCACCGAATTATATCATAAAAAAAATATATAAAAATTGATGATGCATTGTAATGGGGCACTTGTCCTGTGGATGGGCAATATATATATAGTCATAGTTGATGACTAATGTTGGCTACATATTTTCATTTGCAATTTTACTCGATTGAGAACTAAGAGAAATACATAGACATGGCTTCCAAGCTTTCGGCCATGGCAGTCCAGTTTTTTTAAAAAAAAATTATTAAATCCCAAAGTGTTTCACACGTTCAAGAAGGAAGCGACATACGGTGTTGAATCGAGGAAGAGGAAATAGTGCGATTGGTGCAAGTGAGTGTAGAATCTGCTCTAATTAAATTAAGGTAAGACCTTCTCTTTTTATGGTGTAATTTGATTAGATGATCTTGTAATTAAGAGATTAACTCTCATTAAGTGGGATTGGATGCAAGAAATTATATACGTCAACGTTAAGGTTCTGTTTGGACCGTGTTGGTGTTGTTCCAATTTAGCAATGGTGGATTAAATTTGATTAGTATTGTCGTTATTGTTGTATGGTAATTGAGGGTGATTTTTCCATGTTGAAGGGCTGGAAATATGGTGACAGATATGTATAGGTGTTGTTGTCCATGACAAAATTATACTCTTCTTCGTGTGTTTGTAGTTTTGCGAAGTAAAGGTCAAAAATTATATTCTTGATGTTGTAGTCTTGGTGGACTGTTTCAAGCTGTTATTAAAATGATATCGAAGTAACTTTCTTGTACATGGAGGGTAGTTGATGTTGCTGTCGTGTTGTGTTAATATGGCCCGTAAATTTGGAAGAAAACAAGTGCATAAGGTGTCGTATACGAAGCATATAATGATCTGCTTTTTGTATAACCTTAGATGTTAATGACATAAGTTGAAAAAGAATTAAGATACGTTATTTGGTTGGTATTGTTGTTGTTGGTATTGATGTGTTAATCGGAGATTAATTGGAAGTTCGGGTTAGGCAAGATATATAGAGGAAATGCTGCCCGATTTCCGTCAAGTTCTTAACTAATCAAAGCCCTAATCAAGAAGTATGAACTAAGAAATGATTCCTATAAGTGACTGGTTGTAGATTTATAAGCTAGGAAGTTATAGGTTACTAACAATAGTGTTACTTTCATATTAAATAGGTTAAAGAGGCGACGAATCAAACTTGGCTACGGTTAATCTATAACAGGTATGTGAAGCTAACCCTTCTTTCTTTTTGGCATGATCTTTATAAACAAATAGACGACGAGCATGTGACTTTAAAGAAACTCCTATTCTTAGAGCCACTAGGATGGCTAATGTTCTTGATTCCCAGAACCTACTTCATTATGACTTGATACGTGTCTATGATTCCAGAAGTTCTATTTTGATATAATCCATAGTGACATTCGAAGGATACTTGATATGATTATTGTCTCGACTTTCAAATGATGGTTCATTTTGATTACTCTATTGAGTCTCATATATGTCTTAGTTTGCATATGGTTGCTCACTACTCTGCTCGTGCATGCCTCAATATATCTTTCACCGAGTCTCGAGCCGGGTTACGTTTTCGTGCACAGTTTCACTGCATTGCTCACCGAGTCCCTCACTAGAGGGCCGGGATACGATATATATATATATATATATATATATATATATATATATATATATATATATATATGATATGATGATATGATGATGTGATTATGGCGCCACGGATGGTATGATGATATGATATATATATACTGACCCCCTTTCTTCGGGGGAGAGGGGGGAGGGGGGGCTGCGTTTCATGCCCGCAGGTACGGATACTCGATTTGGTGATCCTCCAGCTTAGGACTTCTACTCAGCTGTCTTGGAGAGCTCCATTGTTCCGGTGCCTAGACTTTTGGTACATATGTTTTGATGTATATATATATATATATATATATATATATATATATATATATATATATGTTATTCCAGGGGTACGGCGGGGCCCTATCCCATCATATTTCACTATCGATACTCTTAGAGTTCTGTAAAATATGTGTGGGTTTTGTATAAGTTTTGTTCAGCTGTGTCTATATGGTTTCTACGGATATTCCCGCTTGTAGTGACAGCCTTGTCGGCTTGCGTATGGTATTGACATGTTGTGGTAGCTTTGTCGGCTTGCGTATGGTATTGATATGTTGTGGAAGCCTTGTCGGCTTGCGTATCGTATTGACATGTAGTGGCAGCCTTGTCGGGTTGCGTATCATATTGTGTATTGGTTAGCTGTGACTCCTCAGGAGATAGGTTTATGATATGCGACGTTATGAATCTTTAGCTGCTTTTATAAGTTCCATACAGTTCTTAACTTCAGTCTGACTAGATCTAACAGGTACGTGTACGAGTGTCCTGCTCGAGCACTAGTCATGGCCCACGGGGTTGGGTCGTGACAAAAGTGGTATTAGAGCAGTTCTGTCACGACCCGACTAGGGGACGTGACGAGTACCCGATACTTGTACCGAGCACCCCTTACCTATCATTTCACTTTCATCCCTTAGCGGCCGTATGAACCGTGCCATATATTTTTTTTTATTACTGAACATTAACATTAGTAGCATCATCATAAACATAGACTAGTAAACGTTACTATTACAATATACAGGGACGCGTACAATTCAAAATACAAACATCTAACTGTTCATATCTATCTACGAGCCACTAGACATAGTACACATATACATAGAAAGGGCTGAGTACTGCCGTGCCCGAACATACATATACACAAAATAGTACCAAGGGAGTGAGGCTCCGGAACAACTGGAGCACTGTCAAATGCTGCTGGTAGAGCCCCTAAGAGTCAAATCCGCCTGTCTGCTGACCTGCGCGGCATGAACGCAGCGTCCACAAAAAGGGACGTCAGTACGAATAGTGTACCGAGTATGTAAGGCATAAAAGACAATACAAACAGGAACATAGCGTATGATTAACAATATCATAAGATCGTAGGATATATGATGAGGCTAGAAAGTAACCTGTGCGTAGGAACGCCCCTGTCAGGCCGGATACCGTGCATGCTTGTCTTTTCCTTTTAAAAACGTTTCTTATTCATAGGCATAGAAACTAGGATTTATATCATGTCATGTTTTATCATATTATATCCTGTCACATCATAGCGTGTCGTATCATGTCATGTCGTAGCATATCATATCATGGTATATTATGTCATAGCGTATCATGTCATAGCATAGCATGTCATAGTGTGTCATGTCATAGCACAGCGTATCATAGCATTGCATAGCATGTCATAGCATATCGTATCATAGCATGTCTGGTCATGACATGGTAGGTCACATCATAGCGCCGAACGATGCCGGCTCACCCACATAGCGCCGATATACACCGGCTCACCCAAATATCCCGCGTCCGGGCACCCCGCGTCCGGGATGATAAGCCAGCTGACCAGGTGGCAATGAAACATGTTTCCCTTCCCATTCCCCCATATATCCTTTCCCCCCATCCCAGGTTCATATACATATCTTATATGCATGTACATATCTTATATACGTATACATATTTTTATATTCATATACATAGCTTGTATGCATATACATGTCTTATATACATTTACATATCTTATATACTTATACATATTTTATATACATATACATATCTTATACATATACATGGTTTATATACATATACATATCTTATATACATATACATGTTTTATATATATATCATATAAGCATGCAAGGGAGCAAAAAGGAAAATCATGTATCCATCGGAGTGACGTAAGGTCGGTGGCCTCCGATTACATTATGGAATACTCGTGATTGCCTTGTCTCACCTTGAAGGGACAAGTATTTTAAGGTGAGACTATCAACGGAGAATGGTATTAAAAATAAACGTAGAATGAAATCGTGGGCATCATAGATGACAGTTCATAGGCTTTGAAATCCTTAAAAAAAAATAATGTCATAGCTAAGGAATATAAATAAGATTCGAAAATTAGTCTATTACTTTCATATTCACATAGAATACTTAGCTTAGGAATCTTAGTCATAGAATCGTTCCGGTAGTACTTATCGTAGGCATATCCTCTCGTCTAGCATCATTGTCATCATTATCATCATGGAAGTCTCCTCGTTAGAGTAGTTATAGTACTTATCATTTGGTAACGAAATCGGGACCAAAGGATTCCCTTAGATTCAACTTCTAGTAAGTCCAACAAGACTATAAGGAAAATCCGAGAGTAATGGGCCCACCTCGGGCTGGATGAGGTAGCGTATACTATTTGCATATGTTACATGTCATAGCGTTACTTGTGAGGGTTCTAGGGTAATCGGGTCCCATTTGTGCAAGTTCTAGGGGTTTAGGAGGTCTTTCCATCATTTTGCACTTTCTAGTTCAATTCTATTGAACAAAAAGGAGAAAACTTTAGGTGCGGATTCCGGGGAACGGAGTTGTCTCCGAGGCTCATACCCAACTTATTACAGCTAAGACATGCCATAGAAGGAAGGGTGATGCCTTACATACCTCTTTCCGCTCCTTTTGCTATTCCGAATTCACGTTGCAATCTCGTCGAAATCTGCAAATTGGTCATGTTTACCAAAATTCTTATTAGGATACTTAGCGTTAGAATCTTAAGGAAACACTTGGCTACCGAAATTTCGGCAGCACTTCCTCTGTAAATATACCACCCTCAACATTCAACATAGCCAAATTCTCATCAACCACAATCCGGGAATTCAAACCCGGCCAAACTATTAACATAATTCAACAATCACACTAGCAATTCACATATTCCATTCAAGATGCATGATCTCAATTTACTACTTTCTTCAAAACCTTCCGACTTCAATGAACACAATAGCAACCTTATAATATATATTCCAACAACATCATACTAATATCATTACATGCTATCCATGCAAGAACATTATTTTTCAATATACACAATCTTCCAATTGCCAATGCTTCACCAAACTTATCAAGTCTTTACTTGCAATGTGAAATCTACAACACAACAACTAAAACATTAAATATAACTTGCTCATTATTCCTCAATAATTCAACACATATACATGGTTACATATGCCATATACACGGCCACATACACCATGCACACACACACGGCTCCAACATGTATACATCACTACAATTTCTCCAAACTCATTCAACTTCCATTTTCCACATATCATTCACAACAATAACAACCAAACACTAATTAAAATAATTGAAGCATGACTCCTACACATATATACATGCACGGCCACATGCTATATTCATTCCCTTCATGAATTTCGTCCATTTTGGCATATTACATCACATAATAACCATTCATAACACATAAAACAAGATCAAAACTCACCTTTCTTCTTCAACTCCTCACTTGCCTATATCTTGGCAACTTGTATGATTATGAATCTTTCTTGCTCCAACAACAACTCCACCTTGTTAATCACCCTCTACTTGGTAGAAAATGATTTTTGAAAGAATTTTTATCAATTTTCCTTGGAAATTTTACTATGGCCGAAGGCCTTGAGGGTTTTTCTCCTCCTTTCTTT
The DNA here is from genome assembly GCF_019175385.1 of Lycium barbarum. Taxonomy (NCBI): domain Eukaryota; kingdom Viridiplantae; phylum Streptophyta; class Magnoliopsida; order Solanales; family Solanaceae; genus Lycium; species Lycium barbarum. The sequence goes on along the minus strand of NC_083344.1, from coordinate 105,664,225 downwards.
TGTTCTTGTTTTCCTGAAATCTCTAGAAGTTTATGAGGTAAAGATGACTTAGTCATCTCTTATAAATTACAAATTAAATCCCACATGGGCTTGGCCCAAGTCCATGGCCGGTTGGGCCTTGTCCATCTCCTTAAAAATTTCAAGCCCACTTATTTTTGGGCTAGTTCTTGTAATTCATGAAACATTTTTTTCCAACTTCCAAATTTGCCCTTCGTCTTTCTTCCATATTCCCACGAGTCATATTGCGAATTTTCCTTTATGCCCTTGACCTTCCTCATTAATTCCACTTCTAAATTTTTCATAAGCAACTCATATGTCAAACAAAATAAAATATGGCCTTGCTTGTTGTCTTCCCGCGATTGTCTTGAATTATACGATTATTCAAAATGCGGGATATAACATCATCCTCGGAGTGTCTATAGACCATGTCTAGTAGAGTCTTGTTTATCGGTGTGTTGTGCACCACATCTATAAACAGGAAGCTACAGGACATTTAGGATGTTGTCTTTCTTCCTACTCTAGATCGTGCGATAGAGCTATATTATCAAGATAATCCCTCCCTAACAAATTATTATGTTTACAGCTATGCTTCCAAAGAAAGCGACAACTGTCCAGAAGGGCAAATCGGTAGCAGGAGATACTAGCCAGACTCGGAGAGTTGCTAGGACCCGTGCCCAGCTTATGCCTGAGATTGTGCTTCAGTCGGCGAGTTCTGCTACACCGCCACTTCCAGAGGAACCTAGAGCAGCAGCAGCTCCAGATCAGAGGGCAGCCCCACTGCCGGCTCCTGAGGCCCTAGTACCTGAGCCTCCAGCTCCTTAGCCAGGGGCGGAGGATAGGGCCATGAGAGATGCAGTTCAGTTGCTGACCAGATTAGTGGCAGGGCAGGCTCGTAGGCATGGACTAGGAGTTGACCATGCGGATAGACATGACAGTTTGAGGGCCCGCGACTTCTTAAGTTGTAATCCACCAGAATTTTTCGGGTCAAAACCCGAGGACGATCTGCAGGAGTTTATTTGGCAGATGCAGCGTACATTGGGAATAATCAAGGCTTCTGAGACTGAGTCTGTTGAGTTGGCTTCATATATGTTGCGTGATGTAGCTGTTAATTGGTATGAGTCGTGGGAGTTATCTAGGGGCGAGGATGCTCCTCCAGCAGTATGGGATGCGTTTGTGGAGGCCTTCCTTGGCCACTTCCTGCCTCCAGAGATGAGGCAAGCTGGAGTTGATAGATTCTTACATCTGAGGCAGTGTGGCAGGAGCGTTCGAGAGTACAGTCTTGAGTTTGATTCATTGGCTAGATATGCGCCTACTATTGTAGCTGATATGGCTGATAGAGTGCATCGTTATGTGATGAGGCTGGATCGTTACTTGACGGATGGTTGTATGGCAGTGGCTCTTCAGCCAGGTATGGATATTGCTCGGATACAAGCATATGCACAGGAGGTAGAGGATCGACACAGAGGACGTCAGCCAGATAGAGATTATGACAGAGGCCAGCATAAGAAGGCTAGATCGGCTGGTTATCCTGGTGAGTATCGAGGTAGACAGCCTTAGCAGTATAGTAGATATCCTTCCCAGCTAGCACGGAGTGCACCCCCATAGTTTATAGGCAAGATATTTGATAGTACAGGGTATTCAGGAGCCGGTCAGAGCTCCAGGGCTTCAGGTTCGTAGGTGAACAAGGGTTCGAATCAGTCGAGGCCACATTTGCCTCGATGTTCTCGGTGTGGTAGGCTCCTTCCTGGGGAATGCCGTTTTGCTACAGGTGCTTGTTTTTCTTGCGGCCGCCAAGGCCATATGATGAGGGAGTGTCCGTATGGTGGTGGTTCGGGTGGTGTGGCTCAGCCCACTAGATCGGTTGCTGGTTCATCTTCTTCTGTAGCTATGCGCCCTATGGGGCAGGGTGTTCAGACACCAGCAGGCCGTGGAAGAGGTCGTGGCGGAGCTTCCAGTTCGAGCGGTCCTTCAAACCGCATATATGCTTTGGCTAGTAGACAGGATCAGGAGGCGTCACCAAATGTGGTTACAGGTATATTATCGATTTTCTCTCAGGACATATATGCATTGATAGATCCAGGCTCCACCTTATCATATATCTCTCCCTTTGTTGCTAGTAGAATTGGGATAAAACCTGAATTGATAGAACCATTTGAGGTAGCCACCCCGGTGGGAGATTCTGTTATAGCAAAGCAAGTATATAGAGATTGTTTGGTGACTATATATAGCCGTCACACCAAGGCAGATTTGATAGAGTTAGATATTACTGAGTTTGATGTTATTATGGGTATGGATTGGCTAGCTTCTTGTTATGCTAACGTTGATTGTAGAGAAAAGATAGTTCGATTTCAGTTCCCAGGAGAGACGATTATAGAGTGGTTGGAGAATACAACATCGCCAAGATGTAAGTTTATTTCATACCTCAAGGCAAAGAAGATGGTTAGAAAGGGTTATATTTATCATCTGGTTCGGGTGCATGACCTGAAAGCAGAGGTGCCGACTCTTCAATCAGTTCCGATAGTTAATGAATTCCCAGATGAACTTCCAGGTGTTCCTTCTGAATGGGAGATAGAGTTTACTATAGATGTATTGCCAGATACTCAGCCCATATCTATCCCGACTTATAAAATGGCACCTGCAGAGTTGAAGGAGTTGAAGGAGAAACTGAGAGACTTGTTAGAAAAGGGCTTCATCAGGCCCAGCATATCACCTTGGGGTGCACCGATACTATTTGTGAGAAAGAAAGATGGATCACTGCGGATGTGTTTTGATTATCGGCAGTTGAATAAAGTGACAATAAAGAATAGATATCCCCTCCCCAGGATTGATGATCTATTTGACCAGTTGCAGGGTGCTAAGTGTTTCTCGAAGATAGACTTGCGGTCAGGCTATCACCATGTGCGGGTAAAGGAGGCAAATATTCTGAAGACTGCATTCAGGACCCGATACGAGCATTACGAGTTTAGAGTGATGTCTTTTGGGCTGAATATTTATGGCTTTGATGAACCGAGTGTTCAGGCCATTCCTAGATATGTTCGTGATTGTATTTATCGATGATATTCTGGTCTATTCACGATCAGAAGAGGAGCATGCAGACCATTTAAGGACGGTACTTAGGGTGCTCCAGCACCAGAAGTTGTATGCTTAGTTTTCTAAATGTGAATTCTGGTTGACTTCAGTAGCATTCTTGGGGCATATTATTGGAGCTGATGGCATTCGGGTAGACATACAGAAGATTGAGGCGGTAAAGACTTGGCCTAGACCTACGACACCTACTGAGGTACGTAGTTTTCTGGTGCTAGCAGGATATTACAGGAGATTCGTGAAGAAGTTTGCCTCGATTTTGTCACCTTTAACAAGGCTAACTCAGAAGCCAACTAAGTTCTAGTGGACTGATGCATGTGAGCAACGCTTCCAGTTGCTGAAGGATAAGTTGACTACGGCTCCAGTTTTAACTCTTCCTGAGGGACCATATGGCTATGTTATTTATTGTGATCCCTCAGGCGTTGGACTAGGTTGTGTATTGATGCAGCATGGCAGGGTTATAGCCTATGCCTCCTGGCAGCTCAGAAAGCACGAAAGAAACTATCCTACTCATGATCTGGAGTTAGCAGCGATAATTCATGCTCTGAAGATATGGAGGCATTATTTATATGGCGTGCATGTTGACATATATACAGATCATAAGAGTCTCCAATATATTTTTAAGCAGAAGGAGCTGAATTTACGGCAGAGAAGGTAGCTAGAATTGCTAAAGGATTATGATATTGATATCCTATACCATCCAGGGAAAGCAAACGTTGTAGTAGATGCACTTAGCCGTAAATATATGGGTAGCTTGACCGATGTACAACCAGAACGAAAGGAGAAAGTTCGTGAGATTTGCCAGCTAGCTAACCTTGGAGCCCGTTTGACTGATTCTGGTGATGGCGGAGTTTCCGTTCGAGAAGTTGCTGAATCCTCTATCATAGAAGAGGTAAAGTGACGCCAGTACGAGGACCCTGTTATGGCACAGTATAGAGATGCACCTCTTCAAAAGGAGAAGACCCCATTCGAGGTTACATCTGACGGTGTGCTACGATACAGAGGCAGATTATGTGTACCTGAGGTTGCAGGGCTACGGCAACAGGTTATGGAAGAGGCACACTATGCTCGTTATTCTGTTCATCCAGGGCAACGAAGATGTATCATTACCTCAGATGTTTATATTGGTGGGATGGCATGAAAAGGGACATAGCAGAGTTTGTTGCTCAGTGCCCGAATTGTCAACAGGTTAAGGTCAAGCATCAGAAGCCTGGTGGATTATTACAGGAGATAGAGATCCCGACTTGGAAATGGGAAGTAATTAATATGGACTTCATTACAGTTTTACCTCGCACTCCGTGAAAATATGACTCTATATGGGTTATTGTGGATAGGCTGACAAAATCAGCCCATTTTCTTTTAGTCAGGACTACTTATTCAGCTGAGGACTATGCGAGGTTATACCTCAATGAGATAGTGAGACTTCACGGGGTTCCCACATCTATTATCTCCGAAAGAGGAGCTCAGTTTACAGCTAACTTCTGGAGATCATTCCAGGAGGGATTAGGGACACAGGTGTGTCTTAGCACAACATTCCATCCTCAGACTGACGGACAGGCCTAGCTTACTATTCAGACGCTACAAGCTATGTTACGAGCCTGTACTATTGATTTCAGAGGTAGCTGGGACGATCATTTGCCACTTATCGAGTTTGCTTATAATAATAACTATCATTCCAGTATCCAGATAGCACCATATGAGGCCTTATATGGGAGGAAATGCAGGTCACCTATTGGTTGGTTTGATGTTGGTGAGACTAAATTAATAGGCCCAGACATGATTCAGCAAGCTGTTGATAAGGAGAAGTTTATTCAGGAGAGGTTATTAGCAGCCTAGAGTCGACAGAAGTCATATGCAGATAATCAACGTCGACACTTAGAGTTTTAGGTTGGTGAAATGGGTGTTCTTTGAGGTGTCACCCATGAAGGGGGTAATGAGATTCGGAAAGAAAGGAAAGCTTAGCTCGAGGTACATTGGGCCTTATCAGATTATCCGTAGGGTAGGCAGGGTTGCCTATGAGTTGGACCTACCATCTGATTTGGAAGCAGTACATCCGGTCTTTCATGTGTTGATGCTTCACAAATGTATTGGTGACCCTTCTAGTGTATTCCCCGTGGATGATGTTAAGGTGACGGCAAAGCTGTCCTACGAGGAGAACCCTATAGCTACTCAATCGGCAAGTTAGAAGATTGCGTACTAAGGATGTGGCTTCCGTTAAAGTGTTATGGCGAAATAATAAAAGAGAAGAGATGACCTGGGAAGCCGAGGAGGAGATGAAGAATAAGTACCCTTACTTGTTCCGTACGCCTGCAGGTAATTGAAATCCCTCACTTGATTATGTTGATTGGTAGATGAGACTACATGTTATAGCGATAAGGGAGACTTCCCCGAAATTTTTATAAGACTTTATAGGACCAATTCAACATTCGAGGACGAATGTTCTAAAGGGGGGAAGGATGTTATACCCCGTATTTCTATACATTGGATTATTCGTAAGCTAATCGATATACGTTTAAGGACAAGATTAATTGTGGGGTATGAGATAAGGACTTTTAATCCCCAATTTTAATTAGTGTATGACTTGCTTATGAATTTCAATCAGTATAGAAATATTATTGGAGATTAGGAATTAATTAACCATGACTAGATTATTAAGTGGGGATTAGTTATTAATTAAGATTAATTAAGTTAGTTAATTATGCCATTAAGTGGGCCCCACCGAATTATATTATTAAAAAAATATATAAAAATTGATGATGCATTGTAATGGGGCACGTGCCCTGTGGATGGGCAATATATATATAGTCATAGTTGATGACTAATGTTGGCTACAAATTTTCATTTGCAATTTTACTCGATTGAGAACTAACAGAAATACATAGACATGGCTGCCAAGCTTTCGGCCATGGCAGTCCAGTTTTTTTTTAAAAAAATTATTAAATCCCAAAGTGTTTCACACGTTCAAGAAGGAAGCGACATAAGGTGTTGAATCGAGGAAGAGGAAATAGTGCGATTGGTGCAAGTGAGTGTAGAATCTGCTCTAATTAAATTAAGGTAAGACCTTCTCTTTTTATGGTGTAATTTGATTAGATGATCTTGTAATTAAGAGATTAACTCTCATTAAGTGGGATTGGATGCAAGAAATTATATACGTAAACGTTAAGGTTCTGTTTGGACCGTGTTGGTGTTGTTCCAATTTAGCTGGTGGATTAAATTTGATTAGTATTGTCGTTATTGTTGTATGGTAATTTAGGGTGATTTTTTCATGTTGAAAGGCTGGAAATATGGTGACAGATATATATAGGTGTTGTTGTCCATGACAAAATTATACTCTTCTTCGTGTGTTTGTAGTTTTGCGAAGTAAAGGTCGAAAATTATATTCTTGATGTTGTAGTCTTGGTGGACTGTTTCGAGCTGTTATTAAAATGATATGGAAGTAACCTTCTTGTACATGGAGGGTAGTTGATGTTGCTGTCGTGTTGTGTTAATATGGATCGTAAATTTGGAAGAAAACAAGGGCATAAGGTGTCGTATATGAAGCATATAATGATCTGCTTATTGTATAACCTTTGATGTTAATGACGTAAGTTGAAAAAATATTAAGAGAGGTTATTTGGTTGCTATTGTTGTTGTTGGTATTGCTGTGTTAATCGGAGATTAATTGGAAGTTCGGGTTAGACAAGATATATAGAGGAAATGCTGCCCGATTTCCGTCAAGTTCTTAACTAATCAAAGCCCTAATCAAGTAGTATGAACTAAGAAATGATTCCTATAAGTGACTGGTTGTAGATTTATAAGCTAGGAAGTGGTAGGTCACTAACAATAGTGTTACTTTCATATTAAATAGGTCAAAGAGGCGACGAAGCAAACTTGGCTACGGTTAATCTATAACAGGTATGTGAAGCTAACCCTTCTTTCTTTTTGGCATGATCTTTATAAAAAAAAATAGATGACGAGCATGTGACTTTAAAGAAACTCTTATTCTTAGAGCCACTTGGATGGCTAATGTTCTTGATTCCCAGAACCTACTTCATTATGACTTGATACGTGTCTATGATTCCAGAAGTTCTATTTTGATATAATCCATAGTGACATTCGAAGGATACTTGATATGATTATTGTCTCGACTTTCAAATGATGGTTCATTTTGATTACTCTATTGAGTCTCAGATATGTCTTAGTTTGCATATGGTTGCTCACTACTCTGCTCGTGCATGCCTCAATATATCTTTCACCGAGTCTCGAGCCGGGTTACGTTTTCGTGCACAGTTTCACTGCATTGCTCACCGAGTCCCTCTCTAGAGGGTCGGGATACGATATATATGATATGATGATATGATGATGTGATTATGGCGCCACAGATGGTATATGATGACTTTATTCACCGAGTCCCATAATGGGTCAGGTATGATATATGATATTGATATGCATGATTTCCATTTCATAAGGCAAGTGTATTGATATTTTGAATGTCATACTTGTCTCCTATAATCTCTATTTCAGTCAAGATTTCCTTTATTGTATTTCATGCTTTGTATACTAAGTACATATCTCGTACTGACCCCCTTCCTTCGGGAGGAGAGGGGCTGCGTTTCATGCCCGCAGGTACGCATACTCGATTTGGTGATCCTCCAGCATAGGACTTCTACTTAGCAGTCTTGGAGAGCTCCGTTGTTCTGGAGCCTAGACTTTTGGTACAGATCTTTTGATGTATATATGTATATATATATATATATTATTTCAGGGGTACGGCGGGGCCCTGTCCCATCATATTTTACTATCGATACTCTTAGAGGTCTGTAGACATATGTGTGGGTTTTGTATAAGTTTTGTTCAACTGTGTCTATATGGTTTGCTATGGATATTCCCGCTTGTAGTGGCAGCCTTGTCGGCTTGCATATGGTATTGACTTATTGTGGCAGCTTTGTCGGCTTGCGTATGGTATTGATATGTTGTGGCAGCCTTGTCGGCTTGCGTACCGTATTGACATGTAGTGGCAGCCTTGTCGACTTGCGTATCATATTGTGTATTGGTTAGCGGTGACTCCTCAGGAGACAGGTTTATGATATGAGACGTTATGAATCTTTAGCTGCTTTTATAAGTTCCATACAGTTCTTAATTTCAGCCTGACTAGATCTAACAGGTACGTGTACGAGTGTCCAGCTCGGGCACTAGTCATGGCCCACGGGGTTAGGTCATGACAAATATAGGTTGAGGTACTTCGGACTGCCTATTCGTATTGTATCACGGATAAGCGTTAAAGGTGTGTAAAGCTATCCCTTCTTCCTTTTGGCATGATTTATATGAAACGAACAAACGACGAATGTATACGCTCCTATTTAGAGACACTAGGATGGTTAGTGTTCTTGATTTCCATAAGCTATTTCATATGGTCTTGATACATGTCTATGATTCCTGAAGTTCTATTTGACATAATCCATAATGACATTCGAGGGATACGTGACATGACTGTCGCCGTTGATACTCAAGTGTTAGTTCATTCTACCTATTCTATTGAGTCTCAGATGATTATTAATTTGCATACGGTTGCTCACTACTCTGCTCGTGCATGCTGTTATTATATCTTTCACCGAGTCCCGGGCTGGGTATGTTTTCGTGCACAGTTTCACTGCATTGTTCACCAAGTCCCTCACTAGAGGGCCGGGTACGGTATATATATATATATATATATATATATGGTGATATGATGATATGATGATGTGATGATAGCACCGAGACCCCTGATGGGCCGGGCATGGTATACATGTATACGACTTTATTCACCGAGTCCATAATGGACCGGATATGGTATATGATATAGCAATGCATGATTTTCATTTCATAAGTCATAAGTACAGTGATTTCTTAATTGTCATACTTGTCTCTTGTCATCTCTATTTCAGTCATGATCCTCTTTATTGTATTTCATGCTTTATATACTCAATACATATCTCGTACTGACCCCCTTTCTTCGGGGGGCTGCGTTTCATGTCTGCAGGTACATACACTCCATTTGGTGATCCTCCAGCCTAGGACTTCTACTCAGCTGTTTGGAGAGTGATGTGGCGTGATTTTACGCCACAATTGATGCTTTTTAACTCTAACTTTTACTTGTTTTTAAGCAAGCCTATGTGATTTTACGTGGTTTTTAGTGTTTTCAGGAAAAGGAACAGATTTGGCAAGATCACAGTTGAAGTGCAGATCATGGTCGTAAATTGAAGTTTACGGACCGTATTCCACAATACGGGCCGTATTCCATGGCCGTGTTTAAGGATAACAGAACCAGAAGGTCAAACTGAGAAGATGGTGGTTTACGAGCTAGGTTTACGGACCGTATTTCAGTTTACGGGTATTCCATCACGTATTTAACCAGCTGAGCATCTGGCAGAAAGTGGAAGCAGAGGATGTTGAAACACGACCATGCAGTTTACGGACCGTAAAACAGTTTACGGTCCAGTTTACGGTCCGTATTTAAAAAGGGGAAGTTGCACAGCTGAGCAGCCAACTTGGGCGTAAACCATTTTTACGGTCCGTAAAGTGATTTACGGACCGTATTTTATCATGGTGGGACTAAAGTGTAAAATCTGTAACTTGTGTATTTCCCAAACATTATAAATAGTCTTTTTAGGGTTTCTAATTACGGTATTGAGTATTTTTATGCTTCTTGACATAGAACATTACATACTCTCTAGCTTGTGAAGATTAAAACATCAATTCAAGTATTCTCAATCCTTTTTCATTTCAAAGTAAGCTATTATGAATTCTCCAATTTCTTATTTCTTGCTCTTTGTTATTAGTAGCTAAATTCCCTTACTAGGGTTGTGAACCTAATGATGGGTGTTTTTTAAATTGGGTATTGTGAATGATATACACATAATGGATTTTTAGGGTTTAGTTATTCTTCATTCTTCATTCATAATTAATGGTTGAAAACATTAGTTAAAGCCATAAACCCTAAATTTATTTGGAAAAATAATTAGGGTTGGTAAGAATAATTAACATGAACTCAAAGCTTTAACCTTTGTTTAATAAATTCACTTAGGAATAAGATGAATTTACTTGGCATGATTAATCGTTCTTCATAGTTACTTTCTTATATTTGGAAAAATCATAGAAAGACATAATCTTTATTTATTGGGAAATAGTAGAGATTCACATAGTGATTAAGTGCATTCATAGAATGATCCATTAGAAGTATATCAAGATCAATACCCATGAGCATACACCCTATCTAACGGGGACACAACCTTAGTCTCTTTTACAATAAAATTCCACCAAAGAAATAGTTAGAAGTTAGCTATAGAAAAGACCAAGTTTTACCAACATTATCGGATTAAGACATTGGATCCAGAACTTAGCATCTACGACTTTAGTAATCTTTTTACACCATATTCCCTGTGGGATTCGACCCCAACCTTGTTGGGTTACTATATTTGACAACGTCCGCATTACACCATTAAGAGGTGTAATTTGAGCGTATCAAATTTTGGCGCCGCTGCCGGGGAATACGGTTTTGAAATTACTAAATAGTGTTTGCTTTGATTAAAGTCTTATGCTTATTCCATCCCACCTTGTTTGCTACTTTGTGTAAATAAGGTGAACATGAATCGACATCAGCAAAATCAACGAGCTGACAACCAAGGAAATGTGGTGAACAATCAGGCGAATGAACCAGTCGATGAAAATATTTTCGCTGAATTTGTTCCGGAGGAGGACTATGCATCTCCTATTGTTCAGCCTCGATTTGGAGCTGCTACTGTGAAGATTGACTCCTCTCTATACCAGTTGTTGAAACTCGAGGGATACTTTCGGAACTCTACCGAGAATGACCCCCACCATCATTTGAAGAATTTTGTGGATGTGTGTGCTAATCACATCCAGAACAATGTTTCACAAGATGCTATTAGGTTGAGGTTATTCAAATATTCCCTAGCGGGAGAAGCAAGAACATGGTTTGAGAAGCTGCCCCGGAATTCTATTACTTCATGGGCAGAAATGACAACTGCTTTTCTCACAAAGTGGTATCCCCCTAGCAAAAGAGCTGAAATTCGTGATAAGATATATGAATTTAAGCAGCGACCGGGGGAACAGCTATATGAAGCATGGGAGAGATTCAAGGAGTATTTGCAGGACAGCCCGAATCATGGTTTTCTGGATCATATATTGATGGAGAAGTTCTATCGAGGGTTAGACCCAGTCTCACAGTCAGTGGCTAATAATGCAGCTGATGGTTGTTTTATGAACAAGACCTTTCGACAAATAACCACCATACTTAACAAGCTGACAACTCATAATCAGGCTTGGCACTCAAACAATGCTGATATGGTACCATATGGTAGTGCCATGATCCAGAATATGGTGAGGGAAAATCAAGATACCCAGCAAACATTAGCAGCACTTGCAACAAATATTGCCTTGCTGACAAAGAAGTTTGATGAATCACAAATCAAAAAGGTAAATGTTTGTGAAGATAATACAGTCTTGCCGCAAGGGATGTACCATGCTCAAGATGGTCCGCTCCTTGAGGGGCCATCTAGGCAGGTTGAAGATGCCAACTATGTTAACAACCCTCAAGGGGGTTACCAAAGACAAAATTACCAAGGTGGCTATCAGAGTCAAAATCAATGGAGACCGCAGCAAGGCCAAGGCCAAGGTGCTTACAACAATTCTAGCAACTACAACAATAATTTTGGTGGTGGAAATCACAGGAGCTATAACAATAGCAACAATTTTGGAAACAAGAGTACAAATCCTTATATACCACCTAAAGGTGAGTCTTCAGAGCAAGGTAGTTCGAAGGTTGAAGCAATGCTTGAGCAGATTTTGGCAAACCAAGCTAAGTCTGACAGAACTTTATCTGGGCTGACAGAAACAGTGGGGTCCCATACAGCAGCTATTCAGAAGCTTGAGTCGTAGATGAGGGACATATCTAGAGAGCAGCACCCTCCTAAAAAGGGAGGACTTCCGAGTGACACTATTCCAAATCCTAGGAATGGGGGAGGCGGTATAGACCATGCATTTGCCATCACTACTAGGAGTGGTAAACAAATCCAGGGGGCTGCTGAGAAGATGATTGATCTTGAGCAAATAGATGAAGAGGATGAGGTGCAGTCCGACACACCCATCATTGCTGATGAGAGGCCTACTGACAAAAAGGTTGCTAAGATTCCAGAGATGGTGAGAGAAGCTGATGACACGAGTAAGCAGGCTGTAAAAGGGGCTCTACGCCCTTTGACGCAGCTATTCAAATCTAAACCTCCCTTCCCTCAAAGGTTGGTAAAGAAGAAAGAAGATGCTAAGTTCGAGAAGTTTTATGATCAGCTGAAGCAGTTGTCTCTAAATTTTCCCTTCTTGGAAGCTGTCAAGGAAATACCGGGTTTTGCAAAATACTTGAAGGATATGCTGACCAAGAAGAAGACGGTTCAACATGAAACCGTGAGTTTGACTCACACGGTGAGCTCCATCATCTCAACCACACTTGTTCAGAAAAAGGGAGATCCTGGAGCGTTCACCATTCCTTGTTCTATTGGGCACCATGATTTTGCTCGCGCCTTGTGTGATAATGGGGCGAGTATAAATTTGATGCCCCTTGCTATTTATAAACAATCAGGTTTGGGGATGCCAAGACCGACTACGATGAGACTGCAAATGGCTGATAGGTCTATCAAAAGACCTGTCGGGGTGGTGGATGATGTCATTGTGCGGGTTGGTGATTTTATGTTGCCCGCTGATTTCGTGATTCTTGACTGTGCTGTTGATCGGGACATTCCTATCATTCTGGGGAGACCTTTCCTTGCTACAGGTAGGGCCTTGATGGATTCTGAGAAAAATGAAATAAAATTCCGAATCAACAATGAAGAAGTGACTTTTCAGGCTAGCAAAGGGATGAAGTTACCAAGTGCTTACGAGAGTATTTCGGTAATTGATTCATGGGATGTTGTTAATGATGCAGTGGAGTTCAAAATGGAAGAAGAGAGCTTAGGTGAGGCTTTGGCTGGTATTCTGATGAATTTCGATGCTGAGAATATGGAAGGCTATGAGGAGACAGTTAATTCACTTGTGGGGCTGGGCTCATACACATACCACCCAAAGAAGCTGAGTCTTGATCTGGAAAATAGAACAACTCCTCCAGCAAAGACTTCGATCATTGAGCCACCTAAGTTAGAGCTTAAGCAGCTCCCATCACACCTGAGATATGAGTTCCTTGGTCCCGACAACACATTACCGGTGATTGTGTCAGCCTCATTGACTGAGGAGCAGATTGTGCAACTTTTGGAGGTATTGAGGGAGTATAGGCGTGCTATTGGTTGGACCATAGCAGATATTAGAGGTATCCCATCTGGGATCTGTGAACACAAAATTCAATTGGAGGACGGCAGCAAACCAAGTGTAGAGCATCAGAGATGACTAAACGAGAACATGCAAGAGGTTGTCAAGAAAGAGATTATCAAATGGCAAGATGCAGGCGTGGTTTTCCCTATTGCTGATAGTAAATGGGTGAGTCCGGTCCAATGTGTTCCTAAGAAGGGCGGCATCACTGTTGTATCGAATGCTAAGAATGAGTTGATCCCGATCAGAACTGTCACCGGTTGGAGAGTTTGCATGGATTATCGCAAGCTCAACACAGCCACGAGGAAGGACCACTTCCCTATGCCCTTAATTGATCAGATGTTGGATAGACTAGCAGGGCGTTCTTATTATTGTTTCCTTGATGGTTATTCGGGCTACAATCAGATAAACATTTCTCTGGAAGATCAGGAGAAGACCACATTCACTTGTCCTTATGGGACATTTGCATTCAGCCGGATGCCTTTTGGGTTGTGTAATGCACCAGCCACCTTTCAGAGGTGTATGATGTCAATCTTCTCCGACATGGTGGAAGATTTCTTGGAGGTGTTCATGGATGATTTTTCCGTGGTGGGTGACTCATTTGAAGATTGTCTAGGCCATCTGGGTCAAGTGCTAAGAAGGTGTGAGGAGACCAATCTGGTGTTGAACTGGGAGAAATGCCACTTTATGGTGAAGGAAGGAATCGTCCTCGGTCACAAAATCTCCGAAAAGGGAATCGAGGTCGATCAAGCGAAAATTGATGTGATTGAAAAACTTCCTCCACCCATCTCAGTCAAGGGTGTCCGCAGTTTCTTGGGACATGCTGGGTTATATAGGCGCTTCATAAAAGATTTCTCCAAGATCGCAAACCCTATGTGCAAGCTTCTTGAAAAAGAGGCTAAATTCGTATTTGATGACAAGTGCCAGAAGGCATTCGAGGAGCTAAAAGAGCGTCTCACTACTGCCCCTATTATTATTGCTCCTGACTGGTCCCTACCATTCGAACTGATGTGTGATGCGAGTGGTTTCGCAATAGGCGTTGTGCTTGGGCAGAGGCACAATAAAATTATGCACCCGATCTATTATGCTAGCAGAATGCTGAATGCTGCACAGATGAATTACACAGTGACAGAGCAAGAACTGCTTGCCATTGTGTTTGCTTTCGAAATATTTCGGGCCTACTTGTTGGGATCCAAAGTTGTGGTTTATACTGATCATGCAGCCTTGAGATACCTCATGGCAAAGAAGGAAGCAAAGCCGCGACTGATTAGATGGGTGCTACTGCTGCAAGAGTTAGATTTTGAGGTAAAAGACCGAAAGGGCACTGAAAACCAGGTGGCTGACCATCTCTCTCGGCTTGAAGAAGCTGGGAGACCGACTGACGAGCTTGATATAGATGATGCTTTTCCAGACGAAAGGGTGTTGGCGGTGTCAAATGAGGTAGCACCATGGTATGCTGATTTTGCGAATTATTTGGTAACAGGTATAATTCCCGATGATATCAAAACTTACCAAAAGAAGAAATTCTTGCGGGATGCTCGGCAGTACTATTGGGACGAGCCTTATTTGTTCCGCACATGTGCTGATAACATCATTCGGCGTTGTGTTCCAGAAAGTGAAGTGATGGAAATTCTTAAGGCATGCCATGACTCTCCTGTTGGGGGTCATCATAGCGGAAATCGGACTGCAGCCAAGGTACTTGAGTGCGGCTATTACTGGCCGACTATGTTTCATGATGCTAATCTGTTGGTGCGGTCCTGTGATCAATGTCAAAGGCAAGGGAATATAGGCAGAAGACAAGAGATGCCTATGAATTTTGTTTTGGAGGTGGAAGTGTTCGATTGCTGGGGGATAGACTTTATGGGACCTTTTGTGAGTTCTGGTGGAATGAAATACATCTTGGTAGCTGTGGATTATGTGTCAAAATGGGTTGAGGCAGTGGCTTTACCCAATAATGAGGCCAAGAGTGTTATGGGATTCCTTAAGAAGAACATTTTTACTCGTTTTGGTACCCCGAGGGCGATAATCAGTGATGGTGGATCCCACTTTTGCAATAAAGCGTTTGCGGGACTGATGGAGAAATATGGTGTAAAACATAGGGTGGCAACGCCTTATCACCCTCAGACAAGTGGACAGGTTGAAGTGTCCAATAGGGAGATTAAAAGTATTCTAGCAAAGACAGTGAATGCCAATAGAACTGATTGGGCCCGCAAGCTCGATGACGCTCTATGGGCATACCGGACTGCTTTCAAAACTCCAATTGGGACTTCACCCTTCAAGCTTGTATTCGGAAAAGCTTGTCACTTGCCGGTTGAACTTGAACACAAGGCTATGTGGGCGCTAAAGAAGCTGAACATGGATTGGGAGGAAGCAACCAAGCTGAGGTTGTTTCAATTGAATGAGATGGATGAATTTCGATATCAGGCATATGAGAGTGCAACCCTTTATAAAGAAAGGATGAAGCAATACCATGACAAGAAGATTCTGAAGCGAGAGTTCTATAAGGGCGACTCTGTATTACTGTTTAACTCTCGGCTGAAGTTGCTACCGGGTAAACTCAAATCCAGGTGGTCTGGTCCGTTTGAGGTGGTAGGTACCTCACCCCATGGCGCGGTTGAATTGAAGTCCGGAGATGGTACTCGGACATTTAAGGTGAATGGGCAGAGATTGAAGCACTACCACGGAATGGTTTCGGAGGATAGGATTGTTGATCGCTACAGGTTGAAACACCTCGGGACAAACAATGAGCTGGTGTACCAAGAGAACGAGTGATTGGTCACCACCGTCGTGCCGCGACGTTAAATCAAGCGCTTCTTGGGAGGCAACCCAAGTGAATGTTTATTTTTCTTTTTCTTTGTTGTTCTTCGTACATATAGGGTAATGGTTGTTTTGGTGCAGGAATATGTGACAGCAAAATTCTGCTGAGATGCAGGTAAGTTAGTAGTCTGCAACATTGCAAAAGACGCCTGAAGTATACGGACCGTATTTCACAATACGGCTCGTACCACAGGGCGTATTGAACAATGTTGCAGAACAGTGAGCACTATAATGAACATTGTTGGTTTACGACCACGGAGGACGGACCGTATTGTGAAATACGGTCCGTAAATCTGAACGTAAACTAACATGAGACAATACAGTGCATTGCCAGATATAACATCTCTAAATACGGGCCGTAAATCAATCTACGGACCGTATTTAGAACAAAAAAAAAATTATAACGCAGCAATTTAAATATAACCTCCACGAATTAAACCAAGGCAGATGAACCATCACCCTAATTAACTTCCCTCCATCTTCACGTCTTCTCTACCCACCATAAATACGCAAACTCCACTCCACACACAACCCTCCATCTCACCAAGAATTCGAACTATCACTCTGCCCTAGGTTTAATTTCGTGTGTGATTGCATTGGTTCTCTACAAATCTGTGTTTCTAGTGGTTTGAATCATCATTGAAAGGTATGACTCATGTTCCCCATCCTTCTTTATTATTTGTGAACTTGAACTTGATGGTAAATGATGGTTTAAACTGGGTTGGTGAAATTAAGTGATTAATTCCCTTGGTTAATGATCTAGTGAGGGGATAGAGGTGTTCAATCTCTTTAAATTCGCATGGGTAATTGTTAATAACACCCAAAAAGGGTTGGAGGGCATTCCACACTTCAAAAATTTGAAGTTTTTGGTTTGCCCACCAATTCACTCGTGGAAATTATGAATATTGATAGAAAAAAATAGGTGAAGTCTGAGTAGCCTAAGCACCAACACAACGTGAAACCGAGATATGGTATGAAATTGTGAAATCAAGATGCGTTTGTCTGTGGTGCGAATTACGACTTCACATTACGGACCGTATTTCACTTTACGGTCCGTATTTAAGCATGTTAGTGGACAGAATGACATCCTAAAGGAATCCCCCAGTTTACGATCTAATTTACGGACCGTAAACTAGTTTACGGTCCGTCTTTTGCGTTTACGACCACAGCCAGAAAATGTATACTGTGAACAGGCATATATTCTTATTTTTGGTTGATTATTCCAGGATAACTGAGATGTGATGTATTTTTCAGGAATGGGTCAGAAAAGACAAGCAGCAAAAGGGGGGGCCTACAGCAAAGTCAAGGAAAAGAGAGCACGCTTGGATTCCAGGTTGATGGATGAATCGTCCACTTCGGAAGGGGAACACTCAGGATCCGAGTACGCCGAGGTTATACCACCACCAAAGGTCCGGGGGGCTCCCACCCAAGACACAGTGGCAACCACATCAACTATGCCCCCAACTATGACCCCATCTAAATCTACGTCGGAAGCCTCCCAGTCTGAAGAAGGGGATTCCGACGCGGAAGCATCTAGCAGGGGGGCTGCCACCCAAACTCCATCAGAGAGTGACTCAACAGGGATTAGTGCGGGTAGTGAGCCGATTGCTGGTACGCCACCTAAAGGTCGTAAGCTGGTCGACAGGACCAAAAGATTGGATGAAGAGAAGCTGCGGTTCTCGGTAAAAGGGTCAAAGCAGTTGTATGACCAAGGGATGGCCGGGTCTGAAACTGATGGGCAGCCGTCGAGAAAAATATTTGAAGAACGGCGGTTGATATTCAATGGTATTTCCGCTCACCCACAGCTGGATGATACCTTCAAATGATACAAATTAGATGCATTCACTCATGAACCGGGAGAGTATGCTCCATATATTGTGCGAGAGTTCTATGCATCCTATGGGGCCATCTTGAGATCGATGAAAAAGCCAAGTCTTGCCTGGCATCAGATCCCAATGCTGGAACATGTGACGATCCGGAACACCTTGGTTGATATCTCCTCCAAGGCCATCAACAGGGTCCTGTTTGGTGATGATTTTGTGGCTCCTACTGATCTGAGCCTGTTCTTAGACAAACGAGACAGGAAGGACAACAAATCAGTCAGACAATGGACTGCAGCACTTATCACATCTGAGCCACATGAGCAGAAATGGGTTAACGATGGGAAAGCCAAGATCACTAAAAGTTGTCTGTCAACAGTGGCCAAATTTTGGTGGACCTTGCTGCGGTACAGGATCACTCCAACTCAGGCAGATAATACCCTTTCCACCAGCCATGCAGTCACTATTGCTTCTTTCATGTCAAGATACCCGATGAATGTTGGGGAGCTGATAGCTGAGGAGCTGCATGTGCGGGCACATAAGCCCAACCAGAACATGGTGTTTCCTTGTCTTATCACGGCGTTGTGTCGACGGGCAAAGATAACTCTGCTTCCAGAGTGGGATGATACCATCACAGCAATACATGTAGGGGATTGGACGAAGAACAAAGTGGTAAGCAGAAAGGACCGGGAGGCGGATCAGTCTGGTGATGATGATGACACTCAGCTAGAGTTGAGTCCGAGCCGTGCTTATAGGACTGATCCAGTAGGGTCCGAGTTTGGTGCTACCACTATTGGACCAGAGGCTCTCACAACAGGTGTTCCCGCTACTGTTGAGACACAAGATGATGCAGCCACACTCGAGGCTTCTACGGCAAGACCTCAACCACCACCCCCAGCCACACAGGATCCTCCTTCGGGCCGAAAGGCAAGTAGACAAAATCTTGCAACAATTCAGGCCGAAGGTGGCGAGGATGATGCAGCAACTTGTCACTGAGGCAACCACAGAGATCCGTGCGGAGTTTGAGAAAAAGCACGAGGTGTATCGGGCCCGACTAGACAGCTTGGAGGCGAGATTTATGACTCGAGAGCAGACCGCACCCAGTGGGGAGTCTAGATCTTTGAGGAGTGAGTTGGAGAAACTGAAAAAGGAGCTTCAAACGCTCAAGATGCACGGGATGGTAGCCGCACCAGCACCACAGGCCATTTTGCCTAGTACATTTAAGGTGCTGGATCTGTTTGGTTCTGAGGAGGAGACGGAAGATGCGGAACCTTTTGATCGCAGTACTGGAAAGAGGGTCAGTGAGTCATCTGAGGACCCGGAGGAGTTAGCCAGGAGATTAAGAAAGACCGAAAAGAAGGATCTGCAGCAGGCGATCTTTCAGTCATTGGTTGAGCCGCAGCGCCAACCTGGAGAATCCTCAAATCAGCCGTCGGATGCAGCGGGCGCGCCATGAGATGTTCACAGCATTCAGGTACTTTCTTGCTCACTTGTTCTTATATTTGAAGCACTGAGACAGTGCTTAAATTTTCGTTGGGGGTGGGACTTATTGATAGTAAGGTAGTGTAAATATGTGTTTAGGAACCCTCTCGGCTTTTCTTTGCCAGAGTTCTTTTCCTGAGGGGTTTTATTTTTGTTGAAACTGGCATGTTTAGGATATTGCTTAGGTTGAGTAGAATAATTTTAACTTATTTGTTATTACTTGGTAACTAATGGCATGTATTGTGATTTGTTGGAAATTATGGACCCCTCGAAAATTTGGAAAGCGCATACTTAGAACAGGATTGATCAACATAATTGATTCTTTATATGACATTATTATTATTGGGGCATTGTGTGTGATAAATGACTACTTATGAGGTCACAAGTGTAAAAATATTTGTCCTTATGCCAATGTGTGTGTGAGCTATTAGTTTGATTCTGTTTATGCATGTATAATCTAGAACTTGCCCAGTTGGTCTTGTATGAAATCCGAAAGTTAGTTTGGTTGTGAGATGATCTTAGGCTTTCTTTGTTGAAATAGTCACTTTGCCTAAATAAGCCTGACCAAAAGTGTTAAATACCCTTAGTTTCCCTTTTGAGCCTTTTTGACCTTTTTCTTGGCTAGCCAATTATGAAACCTTACCCTTTGTGAAATTAATCCATCTTCGCACCCGTTCCCTCCTTGATGCTACCAGTTAGATGAGGCTAAATGCCTAAGTTGGGGGTGAATTAAATGTGGAGTACATGTTAAAAACATAAGTTGGGGGTGGTGGAGTTTGCTAGTGAAGATTCGATGGGGTAGCTGCGTATATATATATATACATAAAAAAAAAAATCAGAAAATTGTAACGCAAAAAGAATTGTAAGTTGGTTAGAAGTAAAACCACATCGAGGTCGAAAACTGAAAGAAATTAAAGGGGTGGAAAGAAAAGAGGCGAATTAAGGTGACAAGATGTTGTAGTGTTCAAGGAAGGTGAGTCACTAATATCCAAAAAGTATCCGACCCGTCCCTAAACCTACATTACAAGCCGAAACAAGTCCTAATGTGATCACAACCGAACGAGCCTAGGATGAAAACATAGAAAATAAGGGCAAGCCTATGGTATTTGCATGTGTAGATATGAATTTCTTTGTGAGTGTGAGTGTTTTTCTCTTCTCTTTCGTCTTCGTCCCATTCTTGTCGTATATATGTGTGTTGGGACAATCTTTAGTCTATGTGAGGGCATAAGGATGAGAATTGAACAAAATAAAGTGACCGCCTAAAGTAGCGTTTATGTGCACCATAATATGTTCGATAATGTAATGTCATTTATTGAAGCTTCATTGTTAGTCGTAAGGTTCTTGAGTTGTGCATAGTGCTTTAAAGTAGAAAGTTGGGGTGGTCGTTTAAAGGAAACATGCATGCCAGAAGTTCCAAGTCAAAACCGATGTAGACATTGTTATTCTATGATATCTAAGTGTTAGATTGAGTCGTTGTGTGGTATAGCCTGCTTGAGGACAAGCAAATACTTTAAGTTGGGGGTGTTGATGTGGCGTGATTTTATGCCACAATTGATGCTTTTTAACTCTAAGTTTTACTTGTTTTTAAGCAAGCCTATGTGATTTTACGTGGTTTTTAGTGTTTTCAGGAAAAGGAACAGATTTGGCAAGATCACAGTTGAAGTGCAGATCATGGTCGTAAATTGAAGTTTACGGACCGTATTCCACAATACGGGCCGTATTCCATGGCCGTGTTTAAGGATAACAGAACCAGAAGGTCAAACTGAGAAGATGGTGGTTTACGAGCTAGGTTTACGGACCGTATTTCAGTTTACGGTCCGTATTCCATCACGTATTTAACCAGCTGAGCATCTGGCAGAAAGTGGAAGCAGAGGATGTTGAAATACGACCATGCAGTTTACGGACCGTAAACCAGTTTACGGTCCAGTTTACGGTCCGTATTTAAAAAGGGAAAGTTGCACAGCTGAGCAGCCAACTTGGGCGTAAACCATTTTTACGGTCCGTAAAGTGATTTACGGACCGTATTTTATCATGATGGGACTAAAGTGTAAAATCTGTAACTTGTGTATTTCCCAAACATTATAAATAGTCTTTTTAGGGTTTCTAATTACGGTATTGAGTATTTTTATGCTTCTTGACATAGAACATTACATACTCTCTAGCTTGTGAAGATTAAAACATCAATTCAAGTATTCTCAATCCTTTTTCATTTCAAAGTAAGCTATTATGAATTCTCCAATTTCTTATTTCTTGCTCTTTGTTATGAGTAGCTAAATTCCCTTACTAGGGTTGTGAACCTAATGATGGGTGTTTTGTAAATTGGGTATTGTGAATGATATACACATAATGGATTTTTAGGGTTTAGTTATTCTTCATTCTTCATTCATAATTAATGGTTGCAAACATTAGTTAAAGCCATAAACCCTAAATTTATTTGGAAAAATAATTAGGGTTGGTAAGAATAATTAACATGAACTCAAAGCTTTAACCTTTGTTTAATAAATTCACTTAGGAATAAGATGAATTTACTTGGCATGATTAATCGTTCTTCATAGTTACTTTCTTATATTTGGAAAAATCATAGAAAGACATAATCTTTATTTATTGGGAAATAGTAGAGATTCACATAGTGATTAAGTGCATTCATAGAATGATCCATTAGAAGTATATCAAGATCAATACCCATGAGCATACACCCTATCTAACGGGGACACAACCTTAGTCTCTTTTACAATAAAATTCCACCAAAGAAATAGTTAGAAGTTAGCTATAGAAAAGATCAACTTTTACCAACATTATCGGATTAAGACATTGGATCCAGAACTTAGCATCTACGACTTTAGTAATCTTTTTACACCATATTCCCTGTGGGATTCGACCCCAACCTTGTTGGGTTACTATATTTGACAACGTCCGCATTACACCATTAAGAGGTATAATTTGAGCGTATCAGAGAGCTCCATTGTTCCGGAGCCTAGCTTATTTTGGTACAGATCTTTTGATGTAGACTTTTGTTTATCCAGGGGTACGGCGAGGCCCTGTCCCGTCATATTTCACTATTGATACTCTTAGAGGCCTATAGACATATGTGTGGGTTGTATATAGGTGTTGTTCAGCTGTGTCAATATGACTTATTTTGGGGACGTTCCTGTACGTAGTGGCAGCCTTGTCGGCTTGCGTATTGTGTTATCTTTTGGTTCACTGTGACTCCTCAGGAGATGGGCTTATTTTGATATATAGCATTCTGAGATAATGTCTTATTTTTGCAAGTTTCCATATTGTCCTTAGTTTCAGTCTATTATATCTAACAGGTATGTTTAGGAGTGTCCAGCTCGGGGTCTAGTCACGGCCCATGGGGTTGGGTCGTGACAAAAATGGTATCAGAGCAGTTCATCCTCGGAGTGTCTACAGAACGTGTCTAGTAGAGTCTTGTTTATCGGTGTGTTGTGCACCACATCTATAAACAGGAAGCTACAGGACATTTAGGATGTTATTTTTCCTTTATACTCTAGATTGTGCTATAGAGCTATATTATCAGGATTATTCCTCCCTAACAAATTATTGTGTTTACAGCTATGCCTCCAAAGAAAGCGACAGCTGCCCAAAAGGGCAAATCAGTAGCAGGAGATACTAGCTAGACTCGGAGAGTTACTAGAGCCCGTGCCCAATCTATGCCTGAGATTGTACTTCAGTCAGCGAGTTCTACTACACCGCCATCTCCAGAGGAGCTTGGAGCAGCAGCAGCTCCAGTTCAAGGGGCGGCACCACCGCCAGCTCTCGAGGCCTTAGTACCTGAGCCTCCAGCTCCTCAGCCAGGCGCGGAGGATAGGGCCATGAGAGGTGCAGTTCAGTTGTTGACCAGATTAGTATCAGGGCAGGCTCGCAGGCATGGACTAGGATTTGACCATGCGGATAGATCTGATAGTTTGAGGGCTCGTGATTTCTTAAGTTGTAATCCTCCAGAGTTTTTTGGGTCAAATCCTGAGGATGATCCGCAGGAGTTTATTCGGCAGATGCAGCGTACGTTGAGGATAATCAAGGCTTCTGAGACTGAGTCTGTTGAGTTGGCTTCGTATCGGCTGCGTGATGTAGCTATTAATTGGTATGAGTCATGGGAGTTATCCAGGGGCGAAAGTGCTCCTCCAGTAGTATGGGATGCGTTTTTGGAGGCCTTCCTTGGCCACTTCCTGCCTCCAGAGATGAGGCGAGCCAGAGTTGATAGATTCTTACATTTGAGGCAGAATGGCAGGAGTGTTCGAGAGTACAGTCTTGAGTTTGATTCGTTGGCTAGGTATGCGTCTACTATTGTAGCTGATATGGCTGATAGAGTGCATCGTTATGTGATGGGGCTGGATCGTTATTTGATTGATAGCTGTATGGCAGTGGCTCTTCAGCCAGGTATGGATATTGATCGGGTACAGGAATATGCACAGGGGGTAGAGGATCGACACAGAGGACGTCAGCCAGATAGAGATTACGACAGAGGCCAGCATAAGAGGGCTAGATCGGCTGGTTATCCTGGTGAGTTTCGAGGTAGGCAGCCTCAGCAGTATATTAGATATTCTTCCCAGCCAGCACGGAGTGCACCCCCACAGTTTACAGGTAGGAGATTTGACAGCACAGGGTATCCAGGAGCCGGTCATTGCTCCAAGGCTTCAGGTTCACAGATGAATAGGGGTTCGAGTAAGTGGAGGCCACCTTTGCCTCAGTGTTCTCGGTCTGATAGGCTCCATTCTGGGGAATATCGTCTTTCTACAGGTGCTTGTTTTTCTTGCGGCCATCAAGGCCATATTATGAGAGAGTGTCTGTTGGAGGCGGTCCAGGTGCGGTGGCTCAGCCCACTGGATCGGTTGCTGGTTCATCTTCTTCTGTAGATATGCGCCCGATGGGGCAGGGTATTTAGACATCAGCAGGACGTGGTAGAGGTCGTGGCGGAGCTTCCAGTTCTAGCGGTCTTTCGAACCGCATATATGCCTTGGCTAGTAGGAAGGATCAGGAGGCATCACCGAATGTGGTTACAAGTATATTTTCGATTTTCTCTCGGGACGTATATGCATTGATAGATCCAGGCTCCACCTTATCATATATATCTCCCTTTGTTGCTGGTAGAATCGGAATAGAACCTGAGTTGATAGAACCATTTGAGGTAGCTACGCCGGTAGGAGATTCTGTTATAGCAAAGCAAGTATATAGAGATTTTTTGGTGGTTATATATAGCCGTCATACCGTGGCATATCTGATAGAGTTAGACATGACTAAGTTTGATGTTATTATGGGTATGGATTGGTTAGCTTCTTGTTATGCAAACGTTGATTGTAGAGAAAGGATAGTTTGATTTCAGTTCCCTGGAGAGCCAATTATAGAGTGGATAGAAAATACGGCATCGCCGAGGGGTAAGTTTATTTCATACCTTAAGGCAAGGAAGATGGTTAGAAAGGGTTATATTTATCATCTGGTTCGGGTGCATGACTTGAAAGCAGAAGTACCGACTCTTCAATCAGTGTCGATAGTTAATGAATTTCCAGATGTATTCCCAGATGAACTTCCAGGTCTTCCTCCTGAGCGGGAGATAGAGTTCACTATAGATGTATTGCCAGATACTCAGCCCATATCTATTCCTCCTTATAGAATGGCACCTGCAGAGCTGAAGGAGTTAAAAGAGCAACTGAGGGACTTATTAGAAAAAGGCTTCATCTGGCCCAGCACATCACGTTGGGGAGCACCGGTACTGTTTGTGAGAAAGAAGGATGGGTCGCTGTGGATGTGTATTGATTATAGGAAGCTGAATAAAGTAACGATAAATAATAGATATCCCCTCCCCAGGTGTCACGACCCAACCCCGTAGGCCGTGACTAGTGCCCGAACTGGGCACCCGAACATACTTATCCAATCCGAATCACATACAGATAGCGTATACGGGCACAATATCACACGCCGCCTCAAATTATATCAAACTGTCTCAAACACATTTCAAACACAACCATATATATACATATATATATATATATCAAAAGCCGACAAGGCTATCAAATGGCGCAACGGCCCAAAACATATACAAATGCACGCCGACGAGGCTGCCATGGGAGTGGGATCATACAAACACACCTATACAAAAGTAGGCACAACCCACATATACGTCTACAGACCTCTAAACAGACCAAACGGATCATATGGCGGGACAGGGCCCCGCCGTACCCCTGAACAAATATATACATATGCGTCGAACAAGTATATATACCAAAATGTAGGCTCCGAAATGAGAGGAGCACTCCAAACAGCAGAAGAGGGTGTCCTAAACTGATGGATCACCAAACTGTGCGTCTGTACCTGTGGGCATGAAACGCAGCCCCCCGAAGAAAGGGGGGTCAGTACGAAATATGTACCGAGTATGCAAAGCAGGAGATACAGAAAACAAATCTGAGGCATAAACGAAATGGAAGTACAGAAAATAAGTACAAGCCCAAAAATATCAAAATGTTTATTTTCGAAATATAAGTCATGCATAGGGCACAGAAAATATGGTCGCCCGCCCGTCGATGGAGCCATAACACAGCATAACACCAGAAGGTTTCAAATCTCCATATCCCTATCACACATCATAACACAGCATAACGCCATATATAGCATAACTCCAAATATAAGTGGAACCCGCCCCTCTAGCGAGTGGCTCGGTGAACCATAAACACAGCATAACACCGGAGTATATCAAAGTGCGCACGGCAACAGAACCGGCCCAGGAACCGGCGAAAGATATAATAGAACGCACGAGCAGAGTCATGAGTAACCATATGCATAAAATCATTATCGTGGCCTCAAATATAAGTAAACTGACCATACTTGAGAATCAAAACAATAGTCATACTAAATTCTTTCAAAAGTCTTCCGAATTACATAAAGGAAAGTCGCGGGACCCACGGATGGGTATTGACCCGAGCCGGGCCCGCCTATGGAAAACATACTTATCATACGCCATGCAAACTGCTACGAAGATATCGGAGCAATCCGAGCCTTTCTGTGAAAGTTACGGCGTTCATAGTTACGGAATTCTTTAAAACAACACTTTTAGTGCAACATTTGGAAATCAATTATTTCGAAGACATAAGGGCTCATATTTCATCACATCAAACATACGAATGCCAAGGAATATATATAAGGATCATAACATGCTCGGATTGCGAATTTAGAATTTCCTCGAGGCTCGTGATATAGCCTATTTATAACTAAGACATGCCAAAAGAAGGAAGGTTGAGCTTTACATACCTCGTACGCACTCCAAGCTAACCCAACTCAAGCTAATCCCAACCTACGCCTCGGGCTCCCCAAGGTCTACAAGTACGTCAACGAATATCAAACATTAGACATAAGCACTTAGGCGATTTATTCCAAACTAACACTTAATTCTACAGAAATTTGGGCAGCATTTCCCCTGTAAATAGGACAACCCCGAGAATTTAACTCGGCCAGAATCATCATCAACAACAACAACAACAACAACCAACCTAGCAACCCAATAACCAATCCGAAAGGCAATATAACATTAATAACTCTCTTTCACATCATTCGACAACATTCATAATATTCAATTCGACGGCTTACATTCAAGCCATATTATCGCTCATACATTCAATTACCAACCCGAACCCTTACCAACGATATTCAAGGACATGTTAAACAATTTACATAATATTTCCAACAATCCAACAATTGCTCCAATTTACCCGAAAACAG
This sequence comes from Lycium barbarum, assembly GCF_019175385.1. Lineage (NCBI taxonomy): Eukaryota > Viridiplantae > Streptophyta > Magnoliopsida > Solanales > Solanaceae > Lycium > Lycium barbarum. The sequence goes on along the minus strand of NC_083344.1, from coordinate 105,636,965 downwards.
TCCCCAAACCCGAGAACCTCACTATAACACACTCCTCATTTTCAAATCATGATTTCTATCAACAATCCGCACTATAACGATAGTATTCTCATAAATGTACAAATTACATCAAACGCACAATAACCCTCAAACCAACCCATACAATTACAACAATCTTGAGTCATTAAACGCTCATTTCCAAACTAGAATTCATAACAACAACAACTAAAACACTAAGCGATATTAATTCATCATTTGCCACACATAGGAGGCTACACACGGCCACATACCCACATACACATTTAGATGGTTCTCATTTATTTCTTCACCCTACAACAATCAAACATGCTACATAAGATCAATTCATCACCTCAACACCACACAACATACACACACCTCACACGGCTAATACATCATGCACACGACCCACTTCCAACATACCCTATCTCATGATTTTCATCCATTTTAGCATACTACAACATGCATACAACATTTATAACACATAAAACATGATCAAATCATACCTTTCTTCTTCAACTCCACACTTAGGCTAGGGTTTGCGATCTACTAAACGGATGGCTTGATCGCTCCAACAACGCTTCCACGCTACTTAGGGACCTCCAATTAGTGGGTTTGCACTAAGGAAATATTTTTGGTATGGCTTGAATTGGACTTGATTTTTTTTTTGTCTTGGCCGAGAGGGGTGTTGTTGTTGCTCTCCAAATTCTTGATTTTTTTTCTAAGTGTTGAAATGAAGGAAGATGACTTAGAAGTTATCTTTTAAGCTCCCATATAAATTATACATGTGTCCATGGCCCACACATGTATTGGACCATTTAAAATTGGCCACAACAATGTGTGGGACCATCTAAGGGCCACACGGCCAAAAGGCCAAATATTGCAAGATTTTTAACTTCCAAGTATAAGACTTTGGTCCCAAATTTTCTAATTACTCCATGCCAATTAATTCATGCACAACTTATGTCTCAAAATAAAATCAAAGATCAAAAGGCCCGACTTCAAGTCCCGGAATGGTCTTGGCCCTAACTTATCATAGTTAATCCAGATTGTCCCAATGTATAAAATACGGGACATAACACCAGGATTGATGATTTATTTGACCAGTTGCAGGGTGCTAAATGCTTTTCGAAAATAGACTTACGGTCAGGCTATCATCAGGTGCGGGTGAAGGAGGAAGATATTCCGAAGACTGCATTCAGGACCCGATACGCGCATTATGAGTTTAGAGTGATGTCTTTTGGGCTGACCAATGCTCCAGCATTATTTATGGATCTAATGAACCGAGTGTTCAAGCCATTCCTAGATATGTTCGTGATTGTATTTATCGATGATATTCTGGTCTATTCACAATCAGAAGAAGAGCATGCAGACCATTTGAGGACGGTACTTAGGGTGCTCCAGCACCAGAAATTGTATGCTAAGTTCTCTAAATGCGAATTCTGGTTGACTTCGGTAGCATTCTTGGGGCATATTATTGGAGCTGATGGCATTTGGGTAGATACATTGAAGATTGAGGTTGTAAAGACTTGGCCTAGACCTATGACACCTACTGAGGTACGCAGTTTTCTGGGGCTTGCAGAATATTACAGGGGATTCGTAGAGAAGTTTGCCTCGATTTCAGCGCCTTTAACAAGGCTAACTCAGAAGGCAGTTAAGTTCTAGTGGACCGATGCTTGTGAGCAAAGCTTCTAGTTGCTGAAGGATAAGTTGACTACGGCTCCAGTTCTAACCCTTCCTGAGGGACCAGATGGTTATGTTATTTATTGTGATGCTTCAGGAGTTAGACTAGGTTGTGTATTGACGCAGCATGGCAGGATTATAGCCTATGCCTCCCGGCAGCTCAGAAAGCACGAAAAGAATTATCCTACTCGTGATCTGGAGTTAGCAGCGGTAATTCATGCTTTGAAGATATGAAGGCATTATTTATATGGCGTGCATGTTGACATTTATACGAATCATAAGAGTCTCCAATATATCTTTAAGCAGAAGGAGCTGAATTTACGGCAGAAAAGGTTGCTAGAGTTGCTAAAGGATTATGATGTTGATGTCCTATACCATCCAGGGAAAGCAAACGTTGTAGCAGATGCACTTAGCCATAAATCTATGGGTAGTTTGATGGACGTGCAACCAGAAAGGAAGGAGATAGTTCGTGAGATTTATCGGCTAGCTAATCTTGGAGTCTGTTTGGCTGATGCTGGAGATGGTGGAGTTTCTGTTCGAGAAGTTGCTGAATCCTCTATCATAGAAGAGGTAAAGAGACGCCAGTATGAGGACCGTGTTCTGGCACAGTATAGAGATACAACTCTTCAAAAGGAGAAGACCCCATTCGAGGTTACACCTGACGGAGTGCTACAATATGGAGGCAACTTTTGTGTACCTGAGGTTGCAGGGCTACGGCAACAAGTTATGGGAGAGGCACACTATGCCCGTTATTCTGTTCATCCGGGATCAACGAAGATGTATCATGACCTCAGATGTTTATATTGGTGGGATGGCATGAAAAGGGACATAGCGAAATTTGTTGCTCAGTGCCCGAATTGCCAACAGGCTAAGGTCGAGCATCAGAAGCCTGGTGGGTTATTACAGGAGATAGAGATCCCAGCTTGGAAATGGGAAGCAATTAATATGGATTTCATTACAGGCTTACCTCGCACTCCACGAAAGTATGACTGTATATGGGTTATTGTGGATAGGCTGACAAAATTAGCCCATTTTCTTCCCGTCAGGACTACTTATTCAGCTGAGGACTATGCGAGGCTATATATCAAGGAGATAGTGAGACTTCACAGGGTTCCCACATCTATTATCTCAGACAGAGGAGCTCAGTTTACAGTTAACTTCTAGAGGTCATTCCAGAAGGGATTGGGGACACAGGTGAGTCTTAGCACAGCATTTCACCCTCAGACTGATGGACAGGCCGAGCGTACTGTACAGACGCTAGAAGATATGTTGCGGGCCTGTATTATTGACTTCAGAGGTAGCTGGGATGATCATTTGCCACTTATCGAGTTTGCCTAAAATAATAGCTACCATTCTAATACCCAGATGGCACCGTATGAGGCCTTATATGGAAGGAAGTGCAGGTCACCTATTGGTTGGTTCGATGTTGGGGAGACTAAGTTAATCGGCCCAAACATGATTCAGCAAGCTGTTGATAAGGTGAAACTTATTCAGGAGAGGTTATTAGCAGCCTAGAGTCGACAGAAGTCATATGCAGATAATCGCCGTCGACAATTAGAGTTTCAGGTTGGTGATTGGGTGTTCTTGAAGGTGTCACCCATGAAGGGTGTAATGAGATTTGGCAAGAAAGGGAAGCTTAGCCCGAGGTACATTGGGCCTTATCAGATTATTCGTAGGGCAGGCAAGGTTGCCTATGAGTTGGAGCTACAATCTGATTTGGAAGTAGTACATCCGGTCTTTCATGTGTCAATGCTTCGCAAATGTATTGGTGACCCTTCTAGAGTATTCCCCGTGGATCATTTCCAGGTAACAGAGGAGTTGTCGTATGAGGAGAACCCTATAGCTATACTTGATCGTCAAGTGGCAAAGTTGCGCACGAAGGATGTGGCTTCCGTCAAAGTATTGTGGTAAAATAATAATAGGGAAGAGATGACCTGGGAAGCCGAAGATAAGATGAAGAATAAGTATCCTTACTTGTTCCCTATGCCTGCAGGTAATTTAAATTTCCCCACTTGACTATATTGATTGGTAAATGAGACTACATGTTATAGCAATAAAAGAGACTCCCCCGAAATTTTTATAAGACCTTATAGGACTAGTTCAACATTCGAGGACGAATGTTCTAAAGGGGGGAAGGATGTTATATCCCATATTTTTCTACGTTGGATTATTCGTAAGCTAATCGACATAAATTCAAGGACAAGATTATTTTTGGGATATGAGACAAGGACTTTTAATCCCGAATTTTTAATATGGCACGATTTGCTTGTAAAATTCAATTAGTGTAGAAATATTAGTGGAGATTAGGGATTAATTAACCAGGACTAGATTATTAAGTGGGGATTATTGATAATTAAGATTAATTAAGTGTACCAAATGGACCCCACTACAACATGGCCAAATCTGATTGGTCCATGCCATAGTGGGGCATGTGTCAACATGGTGGGCAGCATATAAATAGCCTAAGATGACTCATAACTCATATGTTTCATTCACAAAGTTGAACTAGAGAGAGAAGCACTTCCTCTTCACCAAAGTTGAGTTGAAAGAGAAAGAACCACATGGCCATGGCAGCAGCTCCTTGAAGCTCACGGCCAGCCCTTTTCAATACCATTAAATTACAAATTTCATCTTGATTTGGAGAAGGAATCATCAACAGCCATGGCTTCTCTCACGGCCAACTTCAAGTGTTGCAAGAAAAATTAAATTCCTAAGGTGTTCTAAGCATTTAAAGGAGCAGCAAGGTTAGAGTTTAAGCTGAAGAAGATGAAGTGGTGCAAATGGTGCAAGTTATTGTAGGTCTGTCCTAAGTAAATTTGAGGTAAGATTTCTTCTTTTGTCATGAAATTGGAGTTAATGATGTTGTAATGGAGAGATTAATTTGTATTAAATGGAATTGGAAGTAAGAAAATTGCATGATTAATGTGGGCATGTAAGTGGGCAGAATTGGAGTTGTTCCAATTAGGTTGGGTTTGATTGTTATTGTTGT